>NW_026061699.1:4870946-5175381 GCF_023897955.1 Schistocerca gregaria
CTGGTCTTCCAGGGAATGATCAAAGCGTAGACTGTTTGGGACATTACTCCCATGGAGGAAAGTGCGCATGGTGACAGTTGTATTAAATCCCGATGCAATTTCTGTGTTTCATCAACACTCTGATAGTCCACAGATTACAGAATGCCACCAGATGTCCATCGGAAACTACTACTGGTATTCCAGGGAACGATCAAAGCTTAGACTGTTTCAGACATTACTCCCATGGAGGAAAGTGCGCATGGTGACTGCTGTATTCAATCCTGATGCTATTTCTGTGTTTCATCAACACTCTGATAGTCCACAGATTACGGAATGCCACGAGATGTGCATCGGAAACTACTACTGGTCTTCCATTCAACGTTCAAAGAATAGACTGTTTGAGAATTACTCCCTTGGAGGAAAGTGCGCATGGTGAAAGTTGTTTTCAATCCCGATGCAATTTCTGTGTTTCATCAACACTCTGATAGTCCACAGATTATAGAATGCCACGTGATTTGCATCGGAAACTACTACTGGTCTTCCAGCAAACGATCAAAGCGTAGACTGTTTCAGACATTACTCCCATGGAGGAAAGTGCGGATGGTGACTGTTGTATTCAATCCCGATGCTATTTCTGTGTTTCATCAACACTCTGATAGTCCACAGATTACAGAATGCCACCAGATGTGCATCGGAAACTACTAATGGTCTTCCAGGGAACGATCAAACCGTAGACTGTTTGAGACATACCTCCCGTGGAGGAAAGTGCGCATGGTGACTGTCGTATTCATTCCCGATGCAATATCTGTGTTTCATCAATACTCTGATACTCCACAGATTACAGAATGGCACCAGATATGCATCGGAAACTACTACTGGTCTTCCAGGGAGCGATCAAAGCATAGATTGTTTGAGAATTACTCCCTTGGAGGAAAGTGCGCATGGTGACTGTTGTATTCAATCCCGATGCAATTTCTGTGTTTCATAAACACTCTGATAGTCTACAGATAACAGAATGCCACCAGATGTGCATCGGAAACTACTACTGGTGTTCCAGGGAACGATCAAAGCGTAGACTGTTTGAGACATTACTCCCGTGGAAGAATGTGCACATGGTGACTGTTGTATTCAATCCCGATGCAATTTCTATGTTTCATCAACACTCTGATAGTCCACAGGTTACAGAATGCCTCCAGATGTTCATCGGAAACTACTACTGGTCTTCCAGGGAACGATAAAAGCGCAGACTGTTTGAGGCATTACTAGCGTGGAGGAAAGTGCGCATGGTGACTGTTGTATTCAATCCCGATGCAATTTCTGTGTCTCATCAACACTCTGATAGTCCACAGATTACAGAAAGCCTCCAGATGTGCATCGGAAACTACTACTTGTCTTCCGGGGAACGATCAAAGCGTAGACTGTTAGAGACATTACTCACATGGAGGAAAGTGCGCATGGTAACTGTGGAATTCAAAACCCGATGCAATTTCTGTGTTTCTTCAACACTCTAATAATCCACAGATTACAGAATGCCTCCAGATGTGCATCGGAAACTACTACTGGTCTTCCAGGGAACGTTCAAAACGTAGACTGTTTGAGAATTACTCCCATGGAGGAAAGTGCGCATGGTGACTGTTGTATTCAATCCCGATGCAATTTCTGTGTCTTATCAATACTCTGATACTCCACAGATTACAGAATGCCTCCAGATGAGCATCGGAAACTACTACTGGTCTTCCAGGGAACGATCAAAGCGTAGACTCTTTGAGACATTGCTTTTATGGAGGAATGTGCTCATGGTGACTGTTGTATTCAATCCCGATGCAATTACTGTGTTTCATCAACACTCTGATAGTACACAGATGACAGAATGCTTCCAGATGTGCATCGAAAACTGCTACTGGTCTTCCAGGGAACGATGAAAGCGTGAACTCTTTGAAACATTGCTCCCATGGTGGAAAGTGCGCATGGTGGCTGTTGTATTCAATCCCGATGCAATTTCTGTGTTTCATCAACACTCTGATAGTCCACAGATTACAGAATGCCTCCAGATGTGCATCGGAAACTACTACTGGTCTTCCAGGGAACGATCAAAGCGTAGACTGTTTCAGACATTACTTCCATGGAGGAAAGTGCGCATGGTAACTTTTGTATTCAATCCCGATGCACTTTCTGTGTTTCATTAACACTCTGATAGTCCACAGATTACAGAAAGCCTCCAGATGTGCATCGGAAACTACTGCTGGTCTTCCAGGGAAAGATCAAAGCGTAGACTGTTAGAGACATTACTCCCATGGAGGAAAGTGTGCATGGTAAGTGTTGTATTCAATCCCGATGCTATTTCTGTGTTTAATCAACACTCTGATACTCCAGAGATTACAGAATGCCTCCAGATGTGCATCGAAAACTACTACTGGTCTTCCAGGGAACGATCAAAGCGTAGACTGTTTGAGACATTACTTCCATGGAGGAAAGTGCGCATGGTGACTGTTGTATTCAATCCCGATGCAATTTCTGTGTTTCATCAACACTCTGATAGTCCACAGATTACAGATTGCCTCCAGATGTGCATCGGAAACTACTACTGGTCTTCCAGGGAACGATCAAAGCGTAGACTGTTTGAGACATTACTTTTATGTTTGAATGTGCTCATGGTGACGTTGTATTCAATCCCGATGCAATTTCAATGTTTCATCAACACTCTGATAGTCCACAGATTACAGAATTCCTCCAGATGTGCATCGGAAACTGCTACTGGCCTTCCAGGGAACGATCAAAGCTTAAACTCTATGAAACATTACTCCCATGGAGGAAAGTGCGCATGGTGCCTGTTGTATTCAATCCCGATGCAATTTCTGTGTTTCATCAACACTGTGATAGTCCAACGATTATAGAATGCCTCGCGATGTGCATCGGAAACTACTACTTGTCTTCCAGGGAACGATCAAAGCGTAGACTGTTTGGGACATTACTCCCATGGAGGAAAGTGCGCATGGTGACTGTTGTATTCAATCCCGATGCAATTTCTGTGTTTCATCAACACTCTGATAGTCCACAGATTACAGAATGCCACGTGATGTGCATCGGAAACTACTACTGGTCTTCCAGCAAACGATCATAGCGTAGACTGTTTCAGACAATACTCCCATTGAGGAAAGTGCGGATGGTGACTGTTGTATTCAATCCCGATGCTATTTCTGTGTTTCATCAACACTCTGATAGTCCACAGATTACAGAATGCCACCAGATGTGCATCGGAAACTACTAATGGTCTTCCAGGGAACGATCAAACCGTAGACTGTTTGAGACATACCTCCCGTGGAGGAAAGTGCGCATGGTGACTGTCGTATTCATTCCCGATGCAATTTCTGTGTTTCATCAATACTCTGATACTCCACAGATTACAGAATGGCACCAGATATGCATCGGAAACTACTACTGGTCTTCCAGGGAGCGATTAAAGCATAGACTGTTTGAGAATTACTCCCTTGGAGGAAAGTGCGCATGGTGACTGTTGTATTCAATCCCGATGCAATTTCTGTGTTTCATAAACACTCTGATAGTCTACAGATAACAGAATGCCACCAGATGTGCATCGGAAACTACTACTGGTCTTCCAGGGAACGATCAAAGCGTAGACTGTTTGGGACATTGCTCCCATGGAGGAAAGTGCGCATGGTGACTGTTGTATTAAATCCCGATGCAATTTCTGTGTTTCATCAACACTCTGATAGTCCACAGATTACAGAATGCCACGTGATGTGCATCGGAAACTACTACTGGTCTTCCAGCAAACGATCATAGCGTAGACTGTTTCAGACAATACTCCCATTGAGGAAAGTGCGGATGGTGACTGTTGTATTCAATCCCGATGCTATTTCTGTGTTTCATCAACACTCTGATAGTCCACAGATTACAGAATGCCACCAGATGTGCATCGGAAACTACTACTGGTCTTCCAGGGAACGATCAAACCGTAGACTGTTTGAGACATACCGCCCGTGGAGTAAAGTGCGCATGGTGACTGTTGTATTCAATCCCGATGCAATTTCTGTGTTTCATCAATACTCTGATACTCCACAGATTACAGAATGGCACCAGATATGCATCGGAAACTACTACTGGTCTTCCAGGGAGCGATTAAAGCATAGACTGTTTGAGAATTACTCCCTTGGAGGAAAGTGCGCATGGTGACTGTTGTATTCAATCCCGATGCAATTTCTGTGTTTCATAAACACTCTGATAGTCTACAGATAACAGAATGCCACCAGATGTGCATCGGAAACTACTACTGGTGTTCCAGGGAACGATCAAAGCGTAGACTGTTTGAGACATTACTCCCGTGGAAGAATGTGCGCATGGTGACTGTTGTATTCAATCCCGATGCAATTTCTATGTTTCATCAACACTCTGATAGTCCACAGGTTACAGAATGCCTCCAGATGTTTATCGGAAACTACTACTGGTCTTCCAGGGAACGATAAAAGCGCAGACTGTTTGAGACATTACTAGCGTGGAGGAAAGTGCGCATGGTGACTGTTGTATTCAATCCCGATGCAATTTCTGTGTCTCATCAACACTCTGATAATCCACAGATTACAGAAAGCCTCCAGATGTGCATCGG
This sequence comes from Schistocerca gregaria, assembly GCF_023897955.1. NCBI lineage: Eukaryota > Metazoa > Arthropoda > Insecta > Orthoptera > Acrididae > Schistocerca > Schistocerca gregaria. The sequence continues at coordinate 4,875,550 of NW_026061699.1, forward strand.
AAACTACTACTGGTCTTCCAGGGAACGATCAAAGCGTAGACTGTTAGAGACATTACTCCCACGGAGTAAAGTGCGCATGGTGACTGTTGTATTCAATCCCGATGCAATTTCTGTCTTTCATCAACACTCTGATAGTCTACAGATTACAGAATGCCTCCAGATGTGCATCGGAAACTACTACTGGTCTTCCAGGGAACGATCAAAGCGTAGACTGTTTGAGACATTACTTATATGCTTGAATGTGCTCATGGTTACGTTGTATTCAATCCCGATGCAATTTCTATGTTTCATCAACACTCTGATAGTCCACAGATTACAGAATGCCTACAGATGTGCATCGGAAACTGCTACTGGCCTTCCAGGGAACGATCAAAGCGTAAACTCTATGAAACATTACACCCATGGAGGAAAGTGCGCATGGTGACTGTTGTATTCAATCCCGATGCTATTTCTGTGTTTCATCAACACTCTGATAGTCCAAAGATTTTAGAATGCCACCAGATGTGCATCGAAAACTACTACTGGTCTTCCAGGGAACGATCAAAGCGTAGACTGTTTGAGACATTACTCCCATGGAGGAAAGTGCGCATGGTGACTGTTGTATTCAATCCCGATGCAATTTCTGTGTTTCATCAACACTCTGATAGTCCACAGATTACAGAATGCCTCCAGATGTGGATCGGAAACTACTACTGGTCTTCCAGGGAACGATCAAAGCGTAGACTGTTTGAGACATTACTTTTATGCTTGAATGTGCTCATGGTGACGTTGTATTCAATCCCGATGCAATTTCTAAGTTTCATCAACACTCTGATAGTCCACAGATTACAGAATGCTTCCAGAAGTGCATCGGAAACTGCTACTGGCCTTCCAGGTAACGATCAAAGCTTAAACTCTATGAAACATTACTCCCATGGAGGAAAGTGCGCATGGTGACTGTTGTATTCAATCCGATGCAATTTCTGTGTTTCATCAACAATCTGATAGTCCACAGATTATAGAATGCCTCCCGATGTGCATCGGAAACTACTACTGGTCTTCCAGGGAACGATCAAAGCGTAGACTGTTTGAGACATTACTCCCATGGAGGAAAGTGCGCATGGTGACTGTTGTATTCAATCCCGATGCAATTTCTGTGTTTCATCAACACTCTGATAGTCCACAGATTACAGAATGCCTCCAGATGTGCATCGGAAACTACTACTGGTCTTCCAGGGAACGATCAAAGCGTAGACTGTTTGAGACATTACTTTTATGCTTGAATGTGCTCATGGTGACGTTGTATTCAATCCCGATGCAATTTCTATGTTTCATCAACACTCTGATAGTCCACAGATTACAGAATGCTTCCAGAAGTGCATCGGAAACTGCTACTGGCCTTCCAGGTAACGATCAAAGCTTAAACTCTATGAAACATTACTCCCATGGAGGAAAGTGCGCATGGTGACTGTTGTATTCAATCCGATGCAATTTCTGTGTTTCATCAACAATCTGATAGTCCACAGATTATAGAATGCCTCCCGATGTGCATCGGAAACTACTACTGGTCTTCCAGGGAACGATCAAACCGTAGACTGTTTGAGACATACCTCCCGTGGAGGAAAGTGCGCATGGTGACTGTTGTATTCATTCCCGATGCAATTTCTGTGTTTCGTCAACACTCTGATAGTCCACAGATTACAGAATGGCACAAGATATGCATCGGAAACTACTACTGGTCTGTCAGGGAACGATCAAAGCGTAAACTCTTCGAGACATTAATCCCATGGAGGAAAGTGCGGATGGTGACTGTTGTATTCAATCCCGATGCTATTTCTGAGTTTCATCAACACTGTTATAGTCCACAGATTACAGAATGCCACCAGATGTCCATCGGAAACTACTACTGGTATTCCAGGGAACGATCAAAGCGTAGACTGTTTCAGACATTACTCCCATGGAGGAAAGTGCGCATGGTGACTGCTGTATTCAATCCTGATGCTATTTCTGTGTTTCATCAACACTCTGATAGTCCACAGATTACGGAATGCCACGAGATGTGCATCGGAAACTACTACTGGTCTTCCAGGGAACGATCAAAGCGTAGACTGTTTGAGACATTACTCCCATTGAGGAAAGTGCGCATGGTGACTGTTGTATTCAATCCCGAAGCAATTTCTGTGTTTCATCAACACTCTGATGGTCCACAGATTACAGAATGCCACCAAATGTGCATCGGAAACTACTACTGGTCTTCCGTGGAACGATCAAAGCGTAGACTGTTTGAGAATTACTCCCATGGAGGAAGGTGCGCATGGTGACTGTTGTATTCAATCCCGATGCAATTTCTGTGTATCATCAACACTCTGATAGTACACAGATTACAGAATGCCTCCAGATGTGCATCGAAAACTGCTACTGATCTTCCAGGGAACGATCAAAGCGTGAACTCTTTGAAACATTACTCCCATGGAGGAAAGTGCGCATGGTGACTGTTGTATTCAATCCCGATGCAATTTCTGTGTTTCATCAACACTCTGACAGTCCACAGATTACAGAATGCCTCCCGGTGTGCATCGGAAACTACTACTGGTCTTCCAGGGAACGATCAAAGCGTAGACTGTTTGGGACATTACTCCCATGGAGGAAGGTGCGCATGGTGACTGTTGTATTAAATCCCGATGCAATTTCTGTGTTTCATCAACACTCTGATACTCCACAGATTACAGAATGCCTCCCGATGTGCATCGGAAACTACTACTGGTCTTCCAGGGAACGATCAAAGCGTAGACTGTTTACGACATTACTCCCATTGAGGAAAGTGCGCATGGTGACTGTTGTATTCAATCCCGATGAAATTGCTGTGTTTCATCGACACTCTGATAGTCCACAGATTACATAATGCCACGAGATGTGCATCGGAAACTACTACTGGTCTTCCAGCAAACGATCAAAAAAACGTAGACTGTTTCAGACATTACTCCCATGGAGGAAAGTGCGGATGGTGACTGCTGTATTCAATCCCGATGCTATTTCTGTGTTTCATCAACACTCTGATAGTCCACAGATTACAGAATGCCACCGGATGTGCATCGGAAACTACTACTGGTCTTCCAGGGGACGATCAAACCGTAGACTGTTTGAGACATACCTCCCGTGGAGGAAAGTGCGCATGGTGACTGTTGTATTCATTCCCGATGCAATTTCTGTGTTTTATCAACTTTCTGATAGTCCACAGATTACAGAATGGCACCAGATATGCATCGGAAACTACTATTGGTCTGTCAGGGAACGATCAAAGCGTAAACTCTTTGAGACATTAATCCCATGGAGGAAAGTGCGCATGGTAACTGTTGTAATCAATCCCGATACATTTTCTGTGTTTCATCAACACTCTGATAGTCCACAGACTACAGAATGCCACGAGATGTGCATCGGAAACTACTACTGGTCTTCCCAGGAACGATCAAACCGTAGACTGTTTCAGACATTACTCCCATGGAGGAAAGTGCGCATGGTAACTGTTGTATTCAATCCCTATGCAATTTCTGTGTTTCATCAACACTCTGATAGTCCACAGATTATAGAATGCCTCGCGATGTGCATCGGAAACTACTACTTGTCTTCCAGGGAACGATCAAAGCGTAGACTGTTTTGGACATTACTCCCATGCAGTAAAGTGCGCATTGTAACTGTTGTATTCAATCCCGATGCAATTTCTGTGTTTCATCAACACTCTGATAGTCCACAGAATACAGAATGCCTCCCGATGTGCATCGGAAACTACTACTGGTCTTCCAGGGAACGATCAAAGCGTAGACTCTTTGGGACATTACTCCCATGGAGGAAAGTGCGGATGGTGACTGTTGTATTCAATCCCGATGCTATTTCTGTGTTTCATCAACACTCTGATAGTCCACAGATTACAGAATGCCACCAGATGTGCATCGGAAACTACTACTGGTCTTCCAGGGAACGATCAAACCGTAGACTGTTTGAGACATACCTCCCGTGGAGGATAGTGCGCATGGTGACTGTCGTATTCATTCCCGATGCAATTTCTGTGTTTCATCAACACTCTGATACTCCACAGATTACAGAATGGCACCAGATATGCATCGGAAACTACTACTGGTCTGTCAGGGAACGATCAAAGCGTAAACTCTTCGAGACATTAATCCCATGGAGGAAAGTGCGGATGGTGACTGTTGTATTCAATCCCGATGCTATTTCTGTGTTTCATCAACACTCTGATAGTCCACAGATTACAGAATGCCACCAGATGTGCATCGGAAACTACTACTGGTCTTCCAGGGAACGATCAAAGCGTAGACTGTTTGAGACATTACTCCCGTGGAGGAAAGTGCGCATGGTGACTGTTGTATTCAATCCCGATGCAATTTCTGTGTTTCATCAACACTCTGATAGTCCACAGATTACAGAATGCCTCCAGATGTGCATCGGAAACTACTACTGGTCTTCCAGGGAACGATCAAAGCGTAGACTGTTTGAGACATTACTTTTATGCTTGAATGTGCTCATGGTGACGTTGTATTCAATCCCGATGCAATTTCTATGTTTCATCAACACTCTGATAGTCCACAGATTACAGAATGCTTCCAGAAGTGCATCGGAAACTGCTACTGGCCTTCCAGGTAACGATCAAAGCTTAAACTCTATGAAACATTACTCCCATGGAGGAAAGTGCGCATGGTGACTGTTGTATTCAATCCGATGCAATTTCTGTGTTTCATCAACAATCTGATAGTCCACAGATTATAGAATGCCTCCCGATGTGCATCGGAAACTACTACTGGTCTTCCAGGGAACGATCAAACCGTAGACTGTTTGAGACATACCTCCCGTGGAGGAAAGTGCGCATGGTGACTGTTGTATTCATTCCCGATGCAATTTCTGTGTTTCGTCAACACTCTGATAGTCCACAGATTACAGAATGGCACAAGATATGCATCGGAAACTACTACTGGTCTGTCAGGGAACGATCAAAGCGTAAACTCTTCGAGACATTAATCCCATGGAGGAAAGTGCGGATGGTGACTGTTGTATTCAATCCCGATGCTATTTCTGAGTTTCATCAACACTGTTATAGTCCACAGATTACAGAATGCCACCAGATGTCCATCGGAAACTACTACTGGTATTCCAGGGAACGATCAAAGCGTAGACTGTTTCAGACATTACTCCCATGGAGGAAAGTGCGCATGGTGACTGCTGTATTCAATCCTGATGCTATTTCTGTGTTTCATCAACACTCTGATAGTCCACAGATTACGGAATGCCACGAGATGTGCATCGGAAACTACTACTGGTCTTCCAGGGAACGATCAAAGCGTAGACTGTTTGAGACATTACTCCCATTGAGGAAAGTGCGCATGGTGACTGTTGTATTCAATCCCGAAGCAATTTCTGTGTTTCATCAACACTCTGATGGTCCACAGATTACAGAATGCCACCAAATGTGCATCGGAAACTACTACTGGTCTTCCGTGGAACGATCAAAGCGTAGACTGTTTGAGAATTACTCCCATGGAGGAAGGTGCGCATGGTGACTGTTGTATTCAATCCCGATGAAATTGCTGTGTTTCATCGACACTCTGATAGTCCACAGATTACATAATGCCACGAGATGTGCATCGGAAACTACTACTGGTCTTCCAGCAAACGATCAAAAAAACGTAGACTGTTTCAGACATTACTCCCATGGAGGAAAGTGCGGATGGTGACTGCTGTATTCAATCCCGATGCTATTTCTGTGTTTCATCAACACTCTGATAGTCCACAGATTACAGAATGCCACCGGATGTGCATCGGAAACTACTACTGGTCTTCCAGGGGACGATCAAACCGTAGACTGTTTGAGACATACCTCCCGTGGAGGAAAGTGCGCATGGTGACTGTTGTATTCATTCCCGATGCAATTTCTGTGTTTTATCAACTTTCTGATAGTCCACAGATTACAGAATGGCACCAGATATGCATCGGAAACTACTATTGGTCTGTCAGGGAACGATCAAAGCGTAAACTCTTTGAGACATTAATCCCATGGAGGAAAGTGCGCATGGTAACTGTTGTAATCAATCCCGATACATTTTCTGTGTTTCATCAACACTCTGATAGTCCACAGACTACAGAATGCCACGAGATGTGCATCGGAAACTACTACTGGTCTTCCCAGGAACGATCAAACCGTAGACTGTTTCAGACATTACTCCCATGGAGGAAAGTGCGCATGGTAACTGTTGTATTCAATCCCTATGCAATTTCTGTGTTTCATCAACACTCTGATAGTCCACAGATTATAGAATGCCTCGCGATGTGCATCGGAAACTACTACTTGTCTTCCAGGGAACGATCAAAGCGCAGACTGTTTTGGACATTACTCCCATGCAGTAAAGTGCGCATTGTAACTGTTGTATTCAATCCCGATGCAATTTCTGTGTTTCATCAACACTCTGATAGTCCACAGAATACAGAATGCCTCCCGATGTGCATCGGAAACTACTACTGGTCTTCCAGGGAACGATCAAAGCGTAGACTCTTTGGGACATTACTCCCATGGAGGAAAGTGCGGATGGTGACTGTTGTATTCAATCCCGATGCTATTTCTGTGTTTCATCAACACTCTGATAGTCCACAGATTACAGAATGCCACCAGATGTGCATCGGAAACTACTACTGGTCTTCCAGGGAACGATCAAACCGTAGACTGTTTGAGACATACCTCCCGTGGAGGATAGTGCGCATGGTGACTGTCGTATTCATTCCCGATGCAATTTCTGTGTTTCATCAACACTCTGATACTCCACAGATTACAGAATGGCACCAGATATGCATCGGAAACTACTACTGGTCTGTCAGGGAACGATCAAAGCGTAAACTCTTCGAGACATTAATCCCATGGAGGAAAGTGCGGATGGTGACTGTTGTATTCAATCCCGATGCTATTTCTGTGTTTCATCAACACTCTGATAGTCCACAGATTACAGAATGCCACCAGATGTGCATCGGAAACTACTACTGGTCTTCCAGGGAACGATCAAAGCGTAGACTGTTTGAGACATTACTCCCATGGAGGAAAGTGCGCATGGTGACTGTTGTATTCAATCCCGATGCAATTTCTGTGTTTCATCAACACTCTGATAGTCCACAGATTACAGAATGCCTCCAGATGTGCATCGGAAACTACTACTGGTCTTCCAGGGAACGATCAAAGCGTAGACTGTTTGAGACATTACTTTTATGCTTGAATGTGCTCATGGTGACGTTGTATTCAATCCCGATGCAATTTCTATGTTTCATCAACACTCTGATAGTCCACAGATTACAGAATGCTTCCAGAAGTGCATCGGAAACTGCTACTGGCCTTCCAGGTAACGATCAAAGCTTAAACTCTATGAAACATTACTCCCATGGAGGAAAGTGCGCATGGTGACTGTTGTATTCAATCCGATGCAATTTCTGTGTTTCATCAACAATCTGATAGTCCACAGATTATAGAATGCCTCCCGATGTGCATCGGAAACTACTACTGGTCTTCCAGGGAACGATCAAACCGTAGACTGTTTGAGACATACCTCCCGTGGAGGAAAGTGCGCATGGTGACTGTTGTATTCATTCCCGATGCAATTTCTGTGTTTCGTCAACACTCTGATAGTCCACAGATTACAGAATGGCACAAGATATGCATCGGAAACTACTACTGGTCTGTCAGGGAACGATCAAAGCGTAAACTCTTCGAGACATTAATCCCATGGAGGAAAGTGCGGATGGTGACTGTTGTATTCAATCCCGATGCTATTTCTGAGTTTCATCAACACCGTTATAGTCCACAGATTACAGAATGCCACCAGATGTCCATCGGAAACTACTACTGGTATTCCAGGGAACGATCAAAGCGTAGACTGTTTCAGACATTACTCCCATGGAGGAAAGTGCGCATGGTGACTGCTGTATTCAATCCTGATGCTATTTCTGTGTTTCATCAACACTCTGATAGTCCACAGATTACGGAATGCCACGAGATGTGCATCGGAAACTACTACTGGTCTTCCAGGGAACGATCAAAGCGTAGACTGTTTGAGACATTACTCCCATTGAGGAAAGTGCGCATGGTGACTGTTGTATTCAATCCCGAAGCAATTTCTGTGTTTCATCAACACTCTGATGGTCCACAGATTACAGAATGCCACCAAATGTGCATCGGAAACTACTACTGGTCTTCCGTGGAACGATCAAAGCGTAGACTGTTTGAGAATTACTCCCATGGAGGAAGGTGCGCATGGTGACTGTTGTATTCAATCCCGATGCGATTTCTGTGTCTCATCAACACTCTGATAGTACACAGATTACAGAATGCCTCCAGATGTGCATCGAAAACTGCTACTGATCTTCCAGGGAACGATCAAAGCGTGAACTCTTTGAAACATTACTCCCATGGAGGAAAGTGCGCATGGTGACTGTTGTATTCAATCCCGATGCAATTTCTGTGTTTCATCAACACTCTGACAGTCCACAGATTACAGAATGCCTCCCGGTGTGCATCGGAACTACTACTGGTCTTCCAGGGAACGATCAAAGCGTAGACTGTTTGGGACATTACTCCCATGGAGGAAGGTGCGCATGGTGACTGTTGTATTAAATCCCGATGCAATTTCTGTGTTTCATCAACACTCTGATACTCCACAGATTACAGAATGCCTCCCGATGTGCATCGGAAACTACTACTGGTCTTCCAGGGAACGATCAAAGCGTAGACTGTTTACGACATTACTCCCATTGAGGAAAGTGCGCATGGTGACTGTTGTATTCAATCCCGATGAAATTGCTGTGTTTCATCGACACTCTGATAGTCCACAGATTACATAATGCCACGAGATGTGCATCGGAAACTACTACTGGTCTTCCAGCAAACGATCAAAAAAACGTAGACTGTTTCAGACATTACTCCCATGGAGGAAAGTGCGGATGGTGACTGCTGTATTCAATCCCGATGCTATTTCTGTGTTTCATCAACACTCTGATAGTCCACAGATTACAGAATGCCACCGGATGTGCATCGGAAACTACTACTGGTCTTCCAGGGGACGATCAAACCGTAGACTGTTTGAGACATACCTCCCGTGGAGGAAAGTGCGCATGGTGACTGTTGTATTCATTCCCGATGCAATTTCTGTGTTTTATCAACTTTCTGATAGTCCACAGATTACAGAATGGCACCAGATATGCATCGGAAACTACTATTGGTCTGTCAGGGAACGATCAAAGCGTAAACTCTTTGAGACATTAATCCCATGGAGGAAAGTGCGCATGGTAACTGTTGTAATCAATCCCGATACATTTTCTGTGTTTCATCAACACTCTGATAGTCCACAGACTACAGAATGCCACGAGATGTGCATCGGAAACTACTACTGGTCTTCCCAGGAACGATCAAACCGTAGACTGTTTCAGACATTACTCCCATGGAGGAAAGTGCGCATGGTAACTGTTGTATTCAATCCCTATGCAATTTCTGTGTTTCATCAACACTCTGATAGTCCACAGATTATAGAATGCCTCGCGATGTGCATCGGAAACTACTACTTGTCTTCCAGGGAACGATCAAAGCGTAGACTGTTTTGGACATTACTCCCATGCAGTAAAGTGCGCATTGTAACTGTTGTATTCAATCCCGATGCAATTTCTGTGTTTCATCAACACTCTGATAGTCCACAGAATACAGAATGCCTCCCGATGTGCATCGGAAACTACTACTGGTCTTCCAGGGAACGATGAAAGCGTGAACTCTTTGAAACATGTATCTACTACTGGTCTTCCAGGGAGCGATTAAAGCATAGACTGTTTGAGAATTACTCCCTTGGAGGAAAGTGCGCATGGTGACGTTGTATTCAATCCCGATGCAATTTCTATGTTTCATCAACACTCTGATAGTCCACAGATTACAGAATGCCTACAGATGTGCATCGGAAACTGCTACTGGCCTTCCAGGGAACGATCAAAGCGTAAACTCTATGAAACATTACACCCATGGAGGAAAGTGCGCATGGTGACTGTTGTATTCAATCCCGATGCAATTTCTATGTTTCATCAACACTCTGATAGTCCACAGGTTACAGAATGCCTCCAGATGTTCATCGGAAACTACTACTGGTCTTCCAGGGAACGATAAAAGCGCAGACTGTTTGAGACATTACTAGCGTGGAGGAAAGTGCGCATGGTGACTGTTGTATTCAATCCCGATGCAATTTCTGTGTCTCATCAACACTCTGATAGTCCACAGATTACAGAAAGCCTCCAGATGTGCATCGGGAACTACTACTTGTCTTCCGGGGAACGATCAAAGCGTAGACTGTTAGAGACAATACTCCCATGGAGGAAAGTGCGCATGGTAACTGTGGTATTCAAAACCCGATGCAATTTCTGTGTTTCATCAACACTCTAATAGTCCACAGATTAGAGAATGCCGCCAGATGTGCATCGGAAACTACTACTGGTCTTCCAGGGAACGTTCAAAGCGTAGACCGTTTGAGAATTACTCCCATGGAGGAAAGTGCGCATGGTGACTGTTGTATTCAATCCCGATGCTATTTCTGTGTCTTATCAATGCTCTGATACTCCACAGATTACAGAATGCATCCAGATGAGCATCGGAAACTACTACTGGTCTTCCAGGGAACGATCAAAGCGTAGACTGTTTGAGACATTGCTATTATGGAGGAATGCGCTCATGGTGATTGTTGTATTCAATCCCGATGCTATTACTGTGTTTCATCAACACTCTGAAGGTACACACATTACAGAATGCCTCCAGATGTGCGTCGAAAACTGCTACTGGTTTTCCATGGAACGATGAAAGCGTGAACTTTTTGAAACATTGCTCCCATGGAGGAAAGTGCGCATGGTGGCTGTTGTATTCAATCCCGATGCAATTTCTGTGTTTCATCAACACTCTGATAGTCCACAGATTACAGAATGCCTCCAGATATTAATCGGAAACTACTACTGGTCTTCCAGGGAACGATCAAAGCGTAGACTGTTTGGGACATTACTCCCATGGAGGAAAGTGCGCATGGTGACTGTTGTATTCAATCCCGATGCAATTTCTGTGTTTCATCAACACTCTGATAGTCCACAGATTACGGAAAGCCTCCAGATGTGCATCGGAAACTACTACTGGTCTTCCAGGGAACGATCAAAGCGTAGACTGTTAGAGACATTACTCCCACGGAGTAAAGTGCGCATGGTGACTGTTGTATTCAATCCCGATGCAATTTCTGTGTTTCATCAACACTCTGATAGACTACAGATTACAGAATGCCTCCAGATGTGCATCGGAAACTACTACTGGTCTTCCAGGGAACGTTCAAAACGTAGACTGTTTGAGAATTACTCCCATGGAGGAAAGTGCGCATGGTGACTGTTGTATTCAATCCCGATGCAATTTCTGTGTCTTATCAATACTCTGATACTCCACAGATTACAGAATGCCTCCAGATGAGCATCGGAAACTACTACTGGTGTTCCAGGGAACGATCAAGGCGTAGACTGTTTGAGACATTACTCCCGTGGAAGAATGTGCGCATGGTGACTGTTGTATTCAATCCCGATGCAATTTCTGTGTCTTATCAATACTCTGATACTCCACAGATGACAGAATGCCTCCAGATGTGCATCGAAAACTGCTACTGGTCTTCCAGGGAACGATGAAAGCGTGAACTCTTTGAAACATTGCTCCCATGGAGGAAAGTGCGCATGGTGGCTGTTGTATTCAATCCCGATGCAATTTCTGTGTTTCATCAACACTCTGATAGTCCACAGATTACAGAATGCCTCCAGATGTGCATCGGAAACTACTACTGGTCTTCCAGGGAACGATCAAAGCGTAGACTGTTTCAGACATTACTTCCATGGAGGAAAGTGCGCATGGTAACTGTTGTATTCAATCCCGATGCACTTTCTGTGTTTCATCAACACTCTGATAGTCCACAGATTACAGAAAGCCTCCAGATGTGCATCGGAAACTACTACTGGTCTTCCAGGGAAAGATCAAAACGTAGACTGTTAGAGACATTACTCCCATGGCGGAAAGTGTGCATGGTAAGTGTTGTATTCAATCCCGATGCAATATCTGTGTTTAATCAACACTCTGATACTCCAGAGATTACAGAATGCCTCCAGATGTGCATCGAAAACTACTACTGGTCTTCCAGGGAACGATCAAAGCGTAGACTGTTTGAGACATTACTCCCATGGAGGAAAGTGCGCATGGTGACTGTTGTATTCAATCCCGATGCAATTTCTGTGTTTCATCAACACTCTGATAGTCCACAGATTACAGAATGCCTCCAGATGTGCATCGGAAACTACTACTGGTCTTCCAGGGAACGGTCAAAGCGTAGACTGTTTGAGACATTACTTTTATGCTTGAATGTGCTCATGGTGACGTTGTATTCAATCCCGATGCAATTTCTATGTTTCATCAACACTCTGATAGTCCACAGATTACAGAATTCCTCCAGATGTGCATCGGAAACTGCTACTGGCCTTCCAGGGAACGATCAGAGCTTAAACTCTATGAAACATTACTCCCATGGAGGAAAGTGCGCATGGTGCCTGTTGTATTCAATCCCGATGCAATTTCTGTGTTTCATCAACACTGTGATAGTCCACAGATTATAGAATGCCTCGCGATGTGCATCGGAAACTACTACTTGTCTTCCAGGGAACGATCAAAGCGTAGACTGTTTGGGACATTACTCCGATGGAGTAAAGTGCGCATTGTAACTGTTGTATTCAATCCCGATGCAATTTCTGTGTTTCATCAACACTCTGATAGTCCACAGAATACAGAATGCCTCCCGATGTGCATCGGAAACTACTACTGGTCTTCCAGGGAACGATCAAAGCGTAGACTGTTTGGGACATTACTCCCATGGAGGAAAGTGCGCATGGTGACTGTTGTATTCAATCCCGATGCAATTTCTGTGTTTCATCAATACTCTGATACTCCACCGATTACAGAATGGCACCAGATATGCATCGGAAACTACTACTGGTCTTCCAGAAAGCGATCAAAGCATAGACTGTTTGAGAATTACTCCCTTGGAGGAAAGTGCGCATGGTGACTGTTGTATTCAATCCCGATGCAATTTCTGTGTTTCATGAACACTCTGATAGTCTACAGATAACAGAATGCCACCAGATGTGCATCGGAAACTACTACTGGTGTTCCAGGGAACGATCAAAGCGTAGACTGTTTGAGACATTACTCCCGTGGAAGAATGTGCGCATGGTGACTGTTGTATTCAATCCCGATGCAATTTCTATGTTTCATCAACACTCTGATAGTCCACAGGTTACAGAATGCCTCCAGATGTTCATCGGAAACTACTACTGGTCTTCCAGGGAACGATAAAAGCGTAGACTGTTAGAGACAATACTCCCATGGAGGAAAGTGCGCATGGTAACTGTGGTATTCAAAACCCGATGCAATTTCTGTGTTTCATCAACACTCTAATAGTCCACAGATTAGAGAATGCCGCCAGATGTGCATCGGAAACTACTACTGGTCTTCCAGGGAACGTTCAAAGCGTAGACCGTTTGAGAATTACTCCCATGGAGGAAAGTGCGCATGGTGACTGTTGTATTCAATGCCGATGCTATTTCTGTGTCTTATCAATGCTCTGATACTCCACAGATTACAGAATGCATCCAGATGAGCATCGGAAACTACTACTGGTCTTCCAGGGAACGATCAAAGCGTAGACTGTTTGAGACATTGCTATTATGGAGGAATGTGCTCATGGTGACTGTTGTATTCAATCCCGATGCTATTACTGTGTTTCATCAACACTCTGAAGGTACACAGATTACAGAATGCCTCCAGATGTGCATCGAAAACTGCTACTGGTTTTCCATGGAACGATGAAAGCGTGAACTTTTTGAAACATTGCTCCCATGGAGGAAAGTGCGCATGGTGGCTGTTGTATTCAATCCCGATGCAATTTCTGTGTTTCATCAACACTCTGATAGTCCACAGATTACAGAATGCCTCCAGATATTAATCGGAAACTACTACTGGTCTTCCAGGGAACGATCAAAGCGTAGACTGTTTGGGACATTACTCCCATGGAGGAAAGTGCGCATGGTGACTGTTGTATTCAATCCCGATGCAATTTCTGTGTTTCATCAACACTCTGATAGTCCACAGATTACGGAAAGCCTCCAGATGTGCATCGTAAACTACTACTGGTCTTCCAGGGAACGATCAAAGCGTAGACTGTTAGAGACATTACTCCCACGGAGTAAAGTGCGCATGGTGACTGTTGTATTCAATCCCGATGCAATTTCTGTGTTTCATCAACACTCTGATAGACTACAGATTACAGAATGCCTCCAGATGTGCATCGGAAACTACTACTGGTCTTCCAGGGAACGATCAAAGCGTAGACTTTTTGAGACATTACTTATATGCATGAATGTGCTCATGGTGACGTTGTATTCAATCCCGATGCAATTTCTATGTTTCATCAACACTCTGATAGTCCACAGATTACAGAATGCCTACAGATGTGCATCGGAAACTGCTACTGGCCTTCCAGGGAACGATCAAAGCGTAAACTCTATGAAACATTACACCCATGGAGGAAAGTGCGCATGGTGACTGTTGTATTCAATCCCGATGCTATTTCTGTGTTTCATCAACACTCTGATAGTCCAAAGATTATAGAATGCCACCAGATGTGCATCGGAAACTACTACTGGTCTTCCAGGGAACGATCAAACCGTAGACTGTTTGAGACATACCTCCCGTGGAGGAAAGTGCGCATGGTAAGTGTTGTATCAATCCCGATGCAATATCTGTGTTTCATCAACACTCTGATACTCCAGAGATTACAGAATGCCTCCAGATGTGCATCGAAAACTACTACTGGTCTTCCAGGGAACGATCAAAGCGTAGACTGTTTGAGACATTACTCCCATGGAGGAAAGTGCGCATGGTGACTGTTGTATTCAATCCCGATGCAATTTCTGTGTTTCATCAACACTCTGATAGTCCACAGATTACAGAATGCCTCCAGATGTGCATCGGAAACTACTACTGGTCTTCCAGGGAACGATCAAAGCGTAGACTGTTTGAGACATTACTTTTATGCTTGAATGTGCTCATGGTGACGTTGTATTCAATCCCGATGCAATTTCTATGTTTCATCAACACTCTGATAGTCCATAGATTACAGAATGCTTCCAGAAGTGCATCGGAAACTGCTACTGGCCTTCCAGGTAACGATCAAAGCTTAAACTCAATGAAACATTACTCCCATGGAGGAAAGTGCGCATGGTGACTGTTGTATTCAATCCGATGCAATTTCTGTGTTTCATCAACAATCTGATAGTCCACAGATTATAGAATGCCTCCCGATGTGCATCGGAAACTACTACTGGTCTTCCAGGGAACGATCAAAGCGTAGACTCTTTGGGACATTACTCCCATGGAGGAAAGTGCGGATGGTGACTGTTGTATTCAATCCCGATGCTATTTCTGTGTTTCATCAACACTCTGATAGTCCACAGATTACAGAATGCCACCAGATGTGCATCGGAAACTACTACTGGTCTTCCAGGGAACGATCAAACCGTAGACTGTTTGAGACATACCTCCCGTGGAGGAAAGTGCGCATGGTGACTGTTGTATTCATTCCCGATGCATTTTCTGTGTTTCGTCAACACTCTGATAGTCCACAGATTACAGAATGGCACCAGATATGCATCGGAAACTACTACTGGTCTGTCAGGGAACGATCAAAGCGTAAACTCTTCGAGACATTAATCCCATGGAGGAAAGTGCGGATGGTGACTGTTGTATTCAATCCCGATGCTATTTCTGTGTTTCATCAACACTCTGATAGTCCACAGATTACAGAATGCCACCAGATGTGCATCGGAAACTACTACTGGTCTTCCAGGGAACGATCAAACCGTAGACTGTTTGAGACATACCTCCCGTGGAGGAACGTGCGCATGGTGACTGTTGTATTCATTGCCGATGCAATTTCTGTGTTTCATCAACACTCTGATACTCCACAGATTACAGAATGTCACCAGATATGCATTGGAAACTACTACTGGTCTTCCAGGGAACGATCAAAGCATAGACTGTTTGAGAATTACTCCCTTGGAGGAAAGTGCGCATGGTGACTGTTGTATTCAATCCCGATGCAATTTCTGCGTTTCATAAACACTCTGATAGTCTACAGATAACAGAATGCCACCAGATGTGCATCGGAAACTACTACTGGTGTTCCAGGGAACGATCAAAGCGTAGACTGTTTGAGACATTGCTCCCTTGGAAGAATGTTCGCATGGTGACTGTTGTATTCAATCCCGATGCAATTTCTATGTTTCATCAACACTCTGATAGTCCACAGGTTACAGAATGCCTCCAGATGTTCATCGGAAACTACTACTGGTCTTCCAGGGAACGATAAAAGCGCAGACTGTTTGGGACATTACTAGCGTGGAGGAAAGTGTGCATGGTGATTGTTGTATTCAATCCCGAGGCAATTTTTGTGTTTCATCAACACTCTGATCCACAGATTACAGAATGCCTCCAGATGTGCATCGGAAACTACTACTGGTCTTACAGGGAACGATCAAAGCATAGACTGTTTGAGAATTACCCCCATGGAGGAAAGTTCGAATGTTGACTGTTGTATTCAATCCCGATGCAATTTCTGTGTTTCATCAACACTCTGATAGTCCACAGATTACAGAATGCCACGTGATGTGCATCGGAAACTACTACTGGTCTTCCAGCAAACGATCAAAGCGTAGACTGTTTCAGACATTACTCCCATTGAGGAAAGTGCGGATGGTGACTGTTGTATTCAATCCCGATGCTATTTCTGTGTTTCATCAACACTCTGATAGTCCACAGATTACAGAATGCCACCAGATGTGCATCGGAAACTACTAATGGTCTTCCAGGGAACGATCAAACCGTAGACTGTTTGAGACATACCTCCCGTGGAGGATAGTGCGCATGGTGACTGTCGTATTCATTCCCGATGCAATTTCTGTGTTTCATCAACACTCTGATACTCCACAGATTACAGAATGGCACCAGATATGCATCGGAAACTACTACTGGTCTGTCAGGGAACGATCAAAGCGTAAACTCTTCGAGACATTAATCCCATGGAGGAAAGTGCGGATGGTGACTGTTGTATTCAATCCCGATGCTATTTCTGTGTTTCATCAACACTCTGATAGTCCACAGATTACAGAATGCCACCAGATGTGCATCGGAAACTACTACTGGTCTTCCAGGGAACGATCAAAGCGTAGACTGTTTGAGACATTACTCCCATGGAGGAAAGTGCGCATGGTGACTGTTGTATTCAATCCCGATGCAATTTCTGTGTTTCATCTACACTCTGATAGTCCACAGATTACAGAATGCCTCCAGATGTGCATCGGAAACTACTACTGGTCTTCCAGGGAACGATCAAAGCGTAGACTGTTTGAGACATTACTTTTATGCTTGAATGTGCTCATGGTGACGTTGTATTCAATCCCGATGCAATTTCTATGTTTCATCAACACTCTGATAGTCCACAGATTACAGAATGCTTCCAGAAGTGCATCGGAAACTGCTACTGGCCTTCCAGGTAACGATCAAAGCTTAAACTCTATGAAACATTACTCCCATGGAGGAAAGTGCGCATGGTGACTGTTGTATTCAATCCGATGCAATTTCTGTGTTTCATCAACAATCTGATAGTCCACAGATTATAGAATGCCTCCCGATGTGCATCGGAAACTACTACTGGTCTTCCAGGGAACGATCAAAGCGTAGACTCTTTGGGACATTACTCCCATGGAGGAAAGTGCGGATGGTGACTGTTGTATTCAATCCCGATGCTATCTCTGTGTTTCATCAACACTCTGATAGTCCACAGATTACAGAATGCCACCAGATGTGCATCGGAAACTACTACTGGTCTTCCAGGGAACGATCAAACCGTAGACTGTTTGAGACATACCTCCCGTGGAGGAAAGTGCGCATGGTGACTGTTGTATTCATTCCCGATGCAATTTCTGTGTTTCGTCAACACTCTGATAGTCCACAGATTACAGAATGGCACCAGATATGCATCGGAAACTACTACTGGTCTGTCAGGGAACGATCAAAGCGTAAACTCTTCGAGACATTAATCCCATGGAGGAAAGTGCGGATGGTGACTGTTGTATTCAATCCCGATGCTATTTCTGTGTTTCATCAACACTCTGATAGTCCACAGATTACAGAATGCCACCAGATGTGCATCGGAAACTACTACTGGTCTTCCAGGGAACGATCAAACCGTAGACTGTTTGAGACATACCTCCCGTGGAGGAACGTGCGCATGGTGACTGTTGTATTCATTGCCGATGCAATTTCTGTGTTTCATCAACACTCTGATACTCCACAGGTTACAGAAAGGCACCAGATATGCATTGGAAACTACTACTGGTCTTCCAGGGAACGATAAAAGCGCAGACTGTTTGGGACATTACTAGCGTGGAGGAAAGTGCGCATGGTGACTGTTGTATTCAATCCCGATGCAATTTCTGTGTCTCATCAACACTCTGATAGTCCACATATTACAGAAAGCCTCCAGATGTGCATCGGAAACTACTACTTGTCTTCCGGGGAACGATCAAAGCGTAGACTGTTAGAGACATTACTCCCATGGAGGAAAGTGCGCATGGTAACAGTGGTATTCAAAACCCGATGCAATTTCTGTGTTTCATCAACAATCTAATAGTCCACAGATTAGAGAATGCCTCCAGATGTGCATCGGAAACTACTACTGGTCTTCCAGGGAACGTTCAAAGCGTAGACTGTTTGAGAATTACTCCCATGGAGGAAAGTGCGCATGGTGACTGTTGTATTCAATCCCAATGCAATTTCTGTGTCTTATCAATGCTCTGATACTCCACAGATTACAGAATGCCTCCAGATGAGCATCGGAAACTACTACTGGTGTTCCAGGGAACGATCAAAGCGTAGACTGTTTGAGACATTACTCCCGTGGAAGAATGTGTGCATGGTGACTGTTGTATTCAATCCCGATGCAATTTCTATGTTTCATCAACACCCTGATAGTCCACAGGTTACAGAATGCCTCCAGATGTTCATCGGAAACTACTACTGGTCTTCCAGGGAACGATAAAAGCGCAGACTGTTTGGGACATTACTAGCGTGGAGGAAAGTGTGCATGGTGATTGTTGTATTCAATCCCGAGGCAATTTTTGTGTTTCATCAACACTCTGATCCACAGATTACAGAATACCACCAGATGTGCATCGGAAACTACTACTGGTCTTACAGGGATCGATCAAAGCGTAGACTGTTTGAGACGTTACTCCCGTGGAAGAATGTGCGCATGGTGACTGTTGTATTCAATCCCGATGCAATTTCTGTGTTTCATCAACACTCTGATAGTCCACAGATTACGGAAAGCCTCCAGATGTGCATCGGAAACTACTACTGGTCTTCCAGGGAACGATCAAAGCGTAGATTGTTAGAGACATTACTCCCATGGAGTAAAGTGCTCAAGGTGACTGTTGTATTCAATCCCGATGCAATTTCTATGTTTCATCAACACTCTGATAGTCCACAAATTACAGAATGCCTCCAGATGTGCATCGGAAGCCGCTACTGGCCTTCCAGGGAACGATCAAAGCTTAAACTCTATGAAACATTACTCCCATGGAGGAAAGAGAGCATGGTGACTGTTATATTCAATCCGATGCAATTTCTGTATTTCATCAACACTCTGATAGTCCACAGATTACACAATGCCACCAGATGTGCATCGGAAACTACTACTGGTCTTCCAGGGAACGATCAAACCGTAGACTGTTTGAGACATACCTCCCGTGGAGGAAAGTGCGCATGGTGACTGTTGTATTAATTCCCGATGCAATTTCTGTGTTTCATCAACACTCTGATACTCCACAGATTACAGAATGGCACCAGATATGCATCGGAAACTACTACTGGTCTTCAAGGGAACGATCAATGCATAGACTGTTTGAGAATTACTCCCTTGGAGGAAAGTGCGCATGGTGACTGTTGTATTCAATCCCGATGCAATTTCTGTGTCTCATAAACACTCTGATAGTCTACAGATAACAGAATGCCACCAGATGTTTTTCGGAAACTACTACTGGTGTTCCAGGGAACGATCAAAGCGTAGACTGTTTGAGACATTACTCCCGTGGAAGAATGTGCGCATGGTGACTGTTGTATTCAATCCCGATGCAATTTCTGTGTTTCATCAACACTCTGATAGTCCACAGGTTACAGAATGCCTCCAGATGTTCATCGGAAACTACTACTGGTCTTCCAGGGAACGATAAAAGCGCAGACTGTTTGGGACATTACTAGCGTGGAGGAAAGTGCGCATGGTGACTGTTGTATTCAATCCCGATGCAATTTCTGTGTTTCATCAACATTCTGATAGTCCACAGATAACAGAATGCCTCCAGATGTTCATCGGAAACTACTACCGGTCTTCCAGGGAACAGTCAAAGCGTAGACTCTTTGAGACATACCTCCCGTGGAGGAAAGTGCGCATGGTGAATGTTGTATTCAATCCCGTTGCAATTTCTGTGATTCATCAACACTCTGATAGTCCACAGATTACAGAATGCCACCAGATGTTCATCGGAAACTACTACTGGTCTTCCAGGGAACGATCAAAGCGTAGACTGTTTGGGACATTACTCCCATGGAGGAAAGTGCGCATGGTGACTGTTGTATTCAATCCCTATGCAATTTCTGTGTCTCATCAACACTCTGATAGTACACAGATTACAGAATGCCTCCAGATGTGCATCGAAAACTGCTACTGGTCTTCCAGGAATCGATGAAAGCGTGAACTCTTTGAAACATTGCTCCCATGGAGGAAAGTGCGCATGGTGACTGTTGTATTCAATCCCGATGCAATTTCTGTGTTTTATCAACACTCTGATAGTCCACAGATTACAGAATGCCTCCAGATGTGCATCGGAAACTACTACTGGTCTTTCAGGGAACGATCAAATCGTAAACTCTTTGAGACATTACTCCCATGGAGAAAAGTACGCATGGTAACTGTTGTAATCAATCGCGATACATTTTCTGTGTTTTATCAACACTCTGATAGTCCACAGACTACAGAATGCCACGAGATGTGCATCGAAAACTACTACTGGTCTTCCAGGGAACGATCAAACCGTAGACTGTTTGGGACATTACTCCCATGGAGGAAAGTGCGCATAATGACTGTTGTATTCAATCCCGATGCAATTTCTGAGTTTCATCAACACTCTGATAGTCCACAGATTACAGAATGCCTCCAGATGTGCATCGGAAACTACTACTGGTCTTCCAGGGAACGATCAAAGCGTAGACTGTTTGAGACATTACTTAAATGCTTGAATGTGCTCATGGAGACGTTGTATTCAATCCCGATGCAATTTCTATGTTTCATCAACACTCTGATAGTCCACAGATTACAGAATGCCTCCAGATGTGCATCGGAAACTGCTACTGGCTTTCCAGGGAACGATCAAAGCGTAAACTCTATGAAACATTACTCCCATGGAGGAAAGTGCCCATGGTGACTGTTGTATTCAATCCCGATGAAATTTCTGTGTTTCATCAACACTCTGATAGTCCACAGATTACAGAATGCCTCCCGATGTCCATGTGAAACTACTATTGGTCTTCCAGCAAACGATCAAAAAAACGTAGACTGTTTCAGACATTACTCCCATGGAGGAAAGTGCGGATGGTGACTGCTGTATTCAATCCCGATGCTATTTCTGTGTTTCATCAACACTCTGATAGTCCACAGGTTACAGAATGCCACCAGATGTGCATCGGAAACTACTACTGGTCTTCCAGGGGACGATCAAACCGTAGACTGTTTGAGACATACCTCCCGTGGAGGAAAGTGCGCATGGTGACTGATGTATTCATTCCCGATGCAATTTCTGTGTTTCATCAACATTCTGATAGTCCACAGATTACAGAATGCCACCAGATATGCATCGGAAACTACTACTGGTGTGTCAGGGAACGATCAAAGCGTAAACTCTTTGAGACATTAATCCCATGGAGGAAAGTGCGCATGGTAACTGTTGTACTCAATCCCGATACATTTTCTGTGTTTCATCAACACTCTGATAGTCCACAGATTACAGAATGCCACGAGATGTGCATCGGAAACTACTACTGGTCTTCCCGGGAACGATCAAAGCGTAGACTGTTTCAGACATTACTCCCATGGAGGAAAGTGCGCATGGTAACTGTTGTATTCAATCCCGATGCAATTTCTGTGTTTCATCAACACTCTGATAGTCCACAGATTACAGAAAGTCTCCAGATGTGCATCGGAAACTACCACTGGTCTTCCAGGGAAAGATCAAAGCGTAGACTGTTAAAGACATTACTCCCATGGAGGAAAGTGCGCATGGTAAGTGTTGTATTCAATCCCGATGCAATATCTGTGTTTCATCAACACTCTGATACTCCAGAGATTACAGAATGCCTCCAGATGTGCATCGAAAACTACTACTGGTCTTCCAGGGAACGATCAAAGCGTAGACTGCTTGAGACATTACTCCCAAGGAGGAAAGTGCGCATGGTGACTGTTGTATTCAATCCCGATGCAATTTATGTGTTTCATCAACACTCCGATAGTCCACAGATTACAGAATGCCTCCAGATGTGCATCGGAAACTACTACTGGTCTTCCAAGGAACGATCAAAGCGTAGACTGTTTGAGACATTACTTTTATGCTTGAATGTGCTCATGGTGACGTTGTATTCAATCCCGATGCAATTTCTATGTTTCATCAACACTCTGATAGTCCACAGATTACAGAATGCCTCCAGATGTGCATCGTAAACTGCTACTGGCCTTCCAGGGAACGATCAAAGTTTAAACTCTATGAAACATTACTCCCATGGAGGAAAGTGCGCATGGTGCCTGTTGTATTCAACCCCGATGCAATTTCTGTGTTTCATCAACACTCTAATAGTCCACAGAGTACAGAAAGCCTCCAGATGTGCATCGGAAACTACTACTGGTCTTCCAGGGAACGATCAAAGCGTAGACTGTTTGAGACATTACTTTTATGCTTGAATGTGCTCATGGTGACGTTGTATTCAATCCCGATGCAATTTCTATGTTTCATCAACACTCTGATAGTCCACAGATTACAGAATGCTTCCAGAAGTGCATTGGAAACTGCTACTGGCCTCCAAGGTAACGATCAAAGCTTAAACTCTATGAAACATTACTCCCATGGAGGAAAGTGCGCATGGTGACTGTTGTATTCAATCCAATGCAATTTCTGTGTTTCATCAACAATCTGATATTCCACAGATTATAGAATGCCTCCCGATGTGCATCGGAAACTACTACTGGTCTTCCAGGGAACGATCAAAGCGTAGACTCTTTGGGACATTACTCCCATGGAGGAAAGTGCGGATGGTGACTGTTGTATTCAATCCCGATGCTATTTCTGTGTTTCATCAACACTCTGATAGTCCACAGATTACAGAATGCCACCAGATGTGCATCGGAAACTACTACTGGTCTTCCAGGGAACGATCAAACCGTAGACTGTTTGAGACATACCTCCCGTGGAGGAAAGTGCGCATGGTGACTGTTGTATTCATTCCCGATGCAATTTCTGTGTTTCGTCAACACTCTGATAGTCCACAGATTACAGAATGGCACCAGATATCCATTGGAAACTACTACTGGTCTGTCAGGGAACGATCAAAGCGTAAACTCTTCGAGACGTTAATCCCATGGAGGAAAATGCGGATGGTGACTGTTGTATTCAATCCCGATGCTATTTCTGTGTTTCATCAACACTCTGTTAGTCCACAGATTACAGAATGCCACCAGATGTGCATCGGAAACTACTACTGGTCTTCCAGGGAACGATCAAACCGTAGACTGTTTGAGACATACCTCCCGTGGAGGAACGTGCGCATGGTGACTGTTGTATTCATGGCCGATGCAATTTCTGTGTTTCATCAACACTCTGATACTCCACAGATTACATAATGGCACCAGATATGCATTGGAAACTACTACTGGTCTTCCAGGGAACGATCAAAGCATAGACTGTTTGAGAATTACTCCCTTGGAGGAAAGTGCGCATGGTGACTGTTGTATTCAATCCCGATGCAATTTCTGCGTTTCATAAACACTCTGATAGTCTACAGACAACAGAATGCCACCAGATGTGCATCGGAAACTACTACTGGTGTTCCAGGGAACGATCAAAGCGTAGACTGTTTGAGACATTACTCCCGTGGAAGAATGTGCGCATGGTGACTGTTGTATTCAATCCCGATGCAATTTCTATGTTTCATCAACACCCTGATAGTCCACAGGTTACAGAATGCCTCCAGATGTTTATCGGAAACTACTACTGGTCTTCCAGGGAACGATAAAAGCGCAGACTGTTTGGGACATTACTAGCGTGGAGGAAAGTGTGCATGGTGATTGTTGTATTCAATCCCGAGGCAATTTTTGTGTTTCATCAACACTCTGATCCACAGATTACAGAATACCACCAGATGTGCATCGGAAACTACTACTGGTCTTACAGGGATCGATCAAAGCGTAGACTGTTTGAGACGTTACTCCCGTGGAAGAATGTGCGCATGGTGACTGTTGTATTCAATCCCGATGCAATTTCTGTGTTTCATCAACACTCTGATAGTCCACAGATTACGGAAAGCCTCCAGATGTGCATCGGAAACTACTACTGGTCTTCCAGGGAACGATCAAAGCGTAGACTGTTTGGGACATTACTCCCATGGAGGAAAGTGCGCATGGTGACTGTTGTATTCAATCCCGATGCAATTTCTGTGTCTCATCAACACTCTGATAGTACACAGATTACAGAATGCCTCCAGATGTGCATCGAAAACTGCTACTGGTCTTCCAGGAATCGATGAAAGCGTGAACTCTTTGAAACATTGCTCCCATGGAGGAAAGTGCGCATGGTGACTGTTGTATTCAATCCCGATGCAATTTCTGTGTTTCATCAACACTCTGATAGTCCACAGATTACAGAATGCCTCCAGATTTGCATCGGAAACTACTACTGGTCTTTCAGGGAACGATCAAATCGTAAACTCTTTGAGACATTACTCCCATGGAGGAAAGTACGCATGGTAACTGTTGTAATCAATCGCGATACATTTTCTGTGTTTTATCAACACTCTGATAGTCCACAGACTACAGAATGCCACGAGATGTGCATCGGAAACTACTACTGGTCTTCCAGGGAACGATCAAACCGTAGACTGTTTGGGACATTACTCCCATGGAGGAAAGTGCGCATGGTGACTGTTGTATTCAATCCCGATGCAATTTCTGAGTTTCATCAACACTCTGATAGTCCACAGATTACAGAATGCCTCCAGATGTGCATCGGAAACTACTACTGGTCTTCCAGGGAACGATCAAAGCGTAGACTGTTTGAGACATTACTTAAATGCATGAATGTGCTCATGGAGACGTTGTATTCAATCCCGATGCAATTTCTATGTTTCATCAACATTCTGATAGTCCACAGATTACAGAATGCCACCAGATATGCATCGGAAACTACTACTGGTCTGTCAGGGAAAGATCAAAGCGTAAACACTTTGAGACATTAATCCCATGGAGGAAAGTGCGCATGGTAACTGTTGTACTCAATCCCGATACATTTTCTGTGTTTCATCAACACTCTGATAGTCCACAGATTACAGAATGCCACGAGATGTGCATCGGAAACTACTACTGGTCTTCCCGGGAACGATCAAAGCGTAGACTGTTTCAGACATTACTCCCATGGAGGAAAGTGCGCATGGTAACTGTTGTATTCAATCCCGATGCAATTTCTGTGTTTCATCAACACTCTGATAGTCCACAGATTACAGAAAGTCTCCAGATGTGCATCGGAAACTACCACTGGTCTTCCAGGGAAAGATCAAAGCGTAGACTGTTAAAGACATTACTCCCATGGAGGAAAGTGCGCATGGTAAGTGTTGTATTCAATCCCGATGCAATATCTGTGTTTCATCAACACTCTGATACTCCAGAGATTACAGAATGCCTCCAGATGTGCATCGAAAACTACTACTGGTCTTCCAGGGAACGATCAAAGCGTAGACTGCTTGAGACATTACTCCCAAGGAGGAAAGTGCGCATGGTGACTGTTGTATTCAATCCCGATGCAATTTATGTGTTTCATCAACACTCCGATAGTCCACAGATTACAGAATGCCTCCAGATGTGCATCGGAAACTACTACTGGTCTTCCAAGGAACGATCAAAGCGTAGACTGTTTGAGACATTACTTTTATGCTTGAATGTGCTCATGGTGACGTTGTATTCAATCCCGATGCAATTTCTATGTTTCATCAACACTCTGATAGTCCACAGATTACAGAATGCCTCCAGATGTGCATCGTAAACTGCTACTGGCCTTCCAGGGAACGATCAAAGTTTAAACTCTATGAAACATTACTCCCATGGAGGAAAGTGCGCATGGTGCCTGTTGTATTCAACCCCGATGCAATTTCTGTGTTTCATCAACACTCTAATAGTCCACAGAGTACAGAAAGCCTCCAGATGTGCATCGGAAACTACCACTAGTCTGCCAGGGAAAGATCAAAGCGTAGACTGTTAATGACATTACTCCCGTGGAGGAAAGTGCGCATGGTAAGTGTTGTATTCAATCCCGATGCAATATCTGTGTTCCATCAACACTCTGATAGTCCACAGAATACAGAATGCCTCCCGATGTGCATCGGAAACTACTACTGGTCTTCCAGGGAACGATCAAAGCGTAGACTTTTGGGACATTACTCCCATGGAGGAAAGTGCGCATGGTGACTGTTGTATTCAATCCCGATGCAATTTCTGTGTTTCATCAACACTCTGATAGTCCACAGATTACAGAATGCCACGTGATGTGCATCGGAAACTACTACTGGTTTTCCAGCAAACGATCAAAGCGTAGTCTGTTTCAGACATTACTCCCATGGAGGAAATTGCGCATGGTAACTGTGGTATTCAAAACCCGATGCAATTTCTGTGTTTCATCAACACTCTAATAGTCCACAGATTACAGAATGCCTCCAGATGTGCATCGGAAACTACTACTGGTCTTCCAGGGAACGTTCAAAGCGTAGACTGTTTGAGAATTACTCCCATGGAGGAAAGTGCGCATGGTGACTGTTGTATTCAATTCCGATGCAATTTCTGTGTCTTATCAACAGTCTGATACTCCACAGATTACAGAATGCCTCCAGATGAGCATCGGAAACTACTACTGGTCTTCCAGGGAACGATCAAAGCGTAGACTGTTTGAGACATTGCTTTTATGGAGGAATGTGCTCATGGTGACTGTTGTATTCAATCCCGATGCAATTTCTGTGTTTCATCAACACTCTGATAGTACACAGATTACAGAATGCCTCCAGATGTGCATCGAAAACTGCTACTGGTCTTCCAGGGAACGATGAAAGCGTGAACTCTTTGAAACATTCTCCCATGGAGGAAAGTGCGCATGGTGGCTGTTGTATTCAATCCCGATGCAATTTCTGTGTTTCATCAACACTCTGATAGTCCATATATTACAGAATGCCACCAGATGTTAATCGGAAACTACTACTGGTCTTCCAGGGAACGATTAAAGCGTAGACTGTTTGGGACATTACTCCCATGGAGGAAAGTGCGCATGGTGACTGTTGTATTCAATCCCGATGCAATTTCTGTGTTTCATCAACACTCTGATATTCCACAGATTACGGAAAGCCTCCAGATGTGCATCGGAAACTACTACTGGTCTTCCAGGGAACGATCAAAGCGTAGACTGTTAGAAACATTACTCCCATGGAGTAAAGTGCGCATGGTGACTGTTGTATTCAATCCCGATGCAATTTCTGTGTTTCATCAACACTCTGATAGTCCACAGATTACAGAATGCCTCCAGATGAGCATCGGAAACTACTACTGGTCTTCCAGGGAACGATCAAAGCGTAGACTGTTTGAGACATTGCTTTTATGGAGGAATGTGCTCATGGTGACTGTTGTATTCAATCCCGATGCAATTTCTGTGTTTCATCAACACTCTGATAGTACACAGATTACAGAATGCCTCCAGATGTGCATCGAAAACTGCTACTGGTCTTCCAGGGAACGATGAAAGCGTGAACTCTTTGAAACATTGCTCCCATGGAGGAAAGTGCGCATGGTGGCTGTTGTATTCAATCCCGATGAAATTTCTGTGTTTCATTAACACTCTGATAGTCCACAGATTATAGAATGCCACCAGATGTGCATCGGAAACTACTACTAGTCTTCCAGGGAACGATCAAACCGTAGACTGTTTGAGACATACCTCCCGTGGAGGAAAGTGCGCATGGTGACTGTTGTATTCATTCCCGATGCAATTTCTGTGTTTCGTCAACACTCTGATAGTCCACAGATTAAAGAATGGCACCAGATTTGCATCGGAAACTACTACTGGTCTGTCAGGGAACGATCTAACCGTAAACTCTTTGAGACATTAATCCCATGGAGGAAAGTGCGCATGGTAACTGTTGTAATCAATCCCGATACATGTTCTGTGTTTCATCAACACTCTGATAGTCCACAGATTACAGAATGCCACGAGATGTGCATCGGAAACTACTACTGGTCTTCCGGGGAACGATCAAAGCGTAGACTGTTTCAGACATTACTCCCAAGGAGGAAAGTGCGCATGGTAACTGTTGTATTCAATCCCGATGCAATATCTGTGTTTCATCAACACTCAGATAGTCCACAGATTACAGAAAGCCTCCAGATGTGCATCGGAAACTACTACTGGTCTTCCAGGGAACGATCAAAGCGTAGACTTTTTGGGACATTACTCCCATGGAGAAAAGTGCGCATGGTGACTGTTGTATTCAATCCCGATGCAATTTCTGTGTTTCATCAACACTCTGATAGTCCACAGATTACAGAATGCCACGTGATGTGCATCGGAAACTACTACTGGTTTTCCAGCAAACAATCAAAGCGTAGTCTGTTTCAGACATTACTCCCATGGAGGAAATTGCGCATGGTAACTGTGGTATTCAAAACCCGATGCAATTTCTGTGTTTCATCAACACTCTAATAGTCCACAGATTACAGAATGCCTCCAGATGTGCATCGGAAACTACTACTGGTCTTCCAGGGAACGATCAAAGCGTAGAATCTTTCAGACATTACTCCCATGGAGGAAAGTGCGCATGGTGACTGTTGTATTCAATTCCGATGCAATTTCTGTGTCTTATCAACAGTCTGATACTCCACAGATTACAGAATGGCTCCAGATGAGCATCGGAAACTACTACTGCTCTTCCAGGGAACGATCAAACCGTAGACTGTTTGAGACATTGCTTTTATGGAGGAATGTGCTCATGGTGACTGTTGTATTCAATCCCGATGCAATTTCTGTGTTTCATCAACACTCTGATAGTACACAGATTACAGAATGCCTCCAGATGTGCATCGAAAACTGCTACTGGTCTTCCAGGGAACGATGAAAGCGTGAACTCTTTGAAACATTGCTCCCATGGAGGAAAGTGCGCATGGTGGCTGTTGTATTCAATCCCGATGCAATTTCTGTGTTTCATCAACACTCTGATAGTCCATAGATTACAGAATGCCACCAGATGTTAATC
Source organism: Schistocerca gregaria (assembly GCF_023897955.1). Lineage (NCBI taxonomy): Eukaryota > Metazoa > Arthropoda > Insecta > Orthoptera > Acrididae > Schistocerca > Schistocerca gregaria. Next base: position 4,905,323 of record NW_026061699.1, read on the forward strand.
GGAAACTACTATTGGTCTTCCAGGGAACGAATAAAGCGTAGACTGTTTGGGACATTACTCCCATGGAGGAAAGTGCGCATGGTGACTGTTGTATTCAATCCCGATGCAATTTCTGTGTTTCATCAACACTCTGATATTCCACAGATTACGGAAAGCCTCCAGATGTTTATCGGAAACTACTACTGGTCTTCCAGGGAACGATCAAAGCGTAGACTGTTAGAAACATACTCCCATGGAGTAAAGTGCGCATGGTGACTGTTGTATTCAATCCCGATGCAATTTCTGTGTTTCATCAACACTCTGATAGTCCACAGATTACAGAATGCCTCCAGATGTGCATCGGAAACTACTACTGGTCTTCCAGGGAACGATCAAAGCGTAGACTGTTTGAGACATTACTTATATGGTTGAATGTGCTCATGAAGACGTCGTGTTCAATCCCGATGCAATTTCTATGTTTCATCAACACTCTGATAGTCCACTGATTACAGAGTGCCTACAGATGTGCATCGGAAACTGCTACTGTCCTTCCAGGGAACGATCAAAGCGTAAACTCTATGAAACATTACTCCCATGGAGGAAAGTGCGCATGGTGACTGTTGTATTCAATCCCGATGCTATTTCTGTGTTTCATCAACACTCTGATAGTCCACACATTATAGAATGCCACCAGATGTGCATCGGAAACTACTACTAGTCTTCCAGGGAACGATCAAACCGTAGACTGTTTGAGACATACCTCCCGTGGAGGAAAGTGCGCATGGTGACTGTTGTATTCATTCCCGATGCAATTTCTGTGTTTCGTCAACACTCTGATAGTCCACAGATTAAAGAATGGCACCAGATTTGCATCGGAAACTACTACTGGTCTGTCAGGGAACGATCTAACCGTAAACTCTTTGAGACATTAATCCCATGGAGGAAAGTGCGCATGGTAACTGTTGTAATCAATCCCGATACATGTTCTGTGTTTCATCAACACTCTGATAGTCCACAGATTACAGAATGCCTCCAGATGTGCATCGGAAACTACTACTGGTCTTCCGGGGAACGATCAAAGCGTAGACTGTTTCAGACATTACTCCCAAGGTGGAAAGTGCGCATGGTAACTGTTGTATTCAATCCCGATGCAATTTCTGTGTTTCATCAACACTCAGATAGTCCACAGATTACAGGAAGCCTCCAGATGTGCATCGGAAACTACTACTGGTCTTCCAGGGAACGATCAAACCGTAGACTGTTTGAGACATTACTTTTATGCTTGAATGTGCTAATGGTGACGTTGTATTCAAGCCCGATGCAATTTCTATGTTTCATCAACACTCTGATAGTCCACAGATTATAGAATGCCTCCCGATGTGCATCGGAAACTACTACTGGTCTTCCAGGGAACGATCAAAGCGTAGACTGTTTGGGACATTACTCCCATTGGAGGAAAGTGCGGATGGTGACTGTTGTATTCAATCCCGATGCTATTTCTGTGTTTCATCAACACTCTGATAGTCCACAGATTACAGAATGCCACCAGATGTGCATCGGAAACTACTACTGGTCTTCCAGGGAACGATCAAACCGTAGACTGTTTGAGACATTCCTCCCGTGGAGGAAAGTGCACATGGTGACTGTTGTATTCATTCCCGATGCAATTTCTGTGTTTCATCAACACTCTGATACTCCACAGATTACAGAATGGCACCAGATATGCATCGGAAACTACTACTGGTCTTCTAGGGAACGATCAAAGCGTAGACTGTTTGAGAATTACTCCCATGGAGGAAAGTGCGCATGGTGACTGTTGTATTCAATCCCGATGCAATATCTGTGTTTCATAAACACTCTGATAGTCTACAGATAACAGAATGCCACCAGATGTGCATCGGAAACTACTACTGGTGTTCCAGGGATCGATCAAAGCGTAGGCTGTTTGAGACATTACTCCCGTGGAAGAATGTGCGCATGGTGACTGTTGTATTCAATCCCGATGCAATTTCTGTGTTTCTTCAACACTCTGATAGTCCACAGATTACGGAAAGCCTCCAGATGTGCATCGGAAACTACTACTGGTCTTCCAGGGAACGATCAAAGCGTAGACTGTTTGAGACATTACTCCCATGGAGGAAAGTGCGCATGGTGACTGTTGTATTCAATCCCGATGCAATTTCTGTGTCTTATCAACACTATGATACTCCACAGATTACAGAATGCCTACAGATGAGCATCGGAAACTACTACTGGTCTTCCAGGGAACGATCAAGGTGTAGACTGTTTGAGACATTGCTTTTATGGAGGAATGTGGTCATGGTGACTGTTGTATTCAATCCCGATGCAATATCTGTGTTTCATCAACACTCTGATAGTACACAGATTACAGAATGCCTCCAGATGTGCATCGAAAACTGCTACTGGTCTTCCAGGGAATGATGAAAGCGTGAACTCTTTGAAACATTGCTCCCATGGAGGAAAGTGCGCATGGTGACTGTTGTATCCAATCCCGATGCAATTTCTGTGTTTCATCAACACTCTGATAGTCCACAGATTACAGAATGCCTCCAGATGTTAATCGGAAACTACTACTGGTCTTCCAGGGAACGATCAAAGCGTAGACTGTTTGGGACATTACTCCCATGGAGGAAAGTGCGCATGGTGACTGTTGTATTCAATCCCGATGCCATTTCTGTGTTTCATCAACACTCTGATAGTCCACAGATTACGGAAAGCCTCCAGATGTGCATCGGAAACTACTACTGGTCTTCCAGGGAACGATCAAAGCGTAGACTGTTAGAGACATTACTCCCACGGAGTAAAGTGCGCATGGTGACTGTTGTATTCAATCCCGATGCAATTTCTGTGTTTCATCAACACTCTGATAGTCCACAGATTACAGAATGCCTCCAGATGTGCAATTGAAACTACTTCTGGTCTTCCAGGGAACGATCAAAGCGTAGACTGTTTAAGACATTACTCCCATGAAGGAAACTGCGTATGGAGACTGTTGTAATCAATCCCGATGCAATTTCTGTGTTTCATCAACACTCTGATAGTCCACAGATTACAGAATGCCTCCAGATGTGCATCGGAAACTACTACTGGTCTTTCAGGGAACGATCAAAGCGTAAACTCTTTGAGACATTACTCCCATGGAGGAAAGTACGCAAGGTAACTGTCGTAATCAATCCCGATTCATTTTCTGTGTTTCATCAACACTCTGATAGTCCACAGACAACAGAATGCCACGATATGTGCATTGGAAACGACTACTGGTCTTCCTGGGAACGATCAAAGCGTAGACTGTTTCAGACATTACTCCCATGGAGGAAAGTGCGCATGGTAACTGTTGTAATCAATCCTGATTCAATTTCTGTGTTTCATCAACACTCTGATAGTCCACAGATTACAGAAAGCCTCCAGATGTGCATCGGAAACTACTACTGGTCTTCCAGGGAACGATCAAAGCGTAGACTGTTAGAGACATTACTCCCATGGAGGAAAGTGCGCATGGTAAGTGTTGTATTCAATCCCGATGCAATATCTGTGTTTCATCAACACTCTGATACTCCAGAGATTACAGAATGCCTCCTGATGTGCATCGGAAACTACTACTGGTCTTTCAGGGAACGATCAAAGCGTAAACTTTTTGAGACATTACTCCCATGGAGGAAAGTACGCAAGGTAACTGTCGTAATCAATCCCGATACATTTTCTGTGTTTCATCAACACTCTGATAGTCCACAGACTACAGAATGCCACGATATGTGCATTGGAAACGACTACTGGTCTTCCCGGGAACGATCAAAGCGTAGACTGTTTCAGACATTACTTCCATGGAGGAAAGTGCGCATGGTAACTGTTGTAATCAATCCTGATTCAATTTCTGTGTTTCATCAACACTCTGATAGTCCACAGATTACAGAAAGCCTCCAGATGTGCATCGGAAACTACTACTGGTCTTCCAGGGAACGATCAAAGCGTAGACTGTTAGAGACATTACTCCCATGGAGGAAAGTGCGCATGGTAAGTGTTGTATTCAATCCCGATGCAATATCTGTGTTTCATCAACACTCTGATACTCCAGAGATTACAGAATGCCTCCAGATGTGCATCGGAAACTACTACTGGTCTTCCAGGGAACGATCAAAGCGTAGACTGTTTGGGACATTACTCCCATGGAGGAAAGTGCGCATGGTGACTCTTGTATTCAATCCCGATGCAATTTCTGTGTTTCATCAACACTCTGATAGTCAACAGATTACAGAATGCAACGAGATGTGCATCGGAAACTACTACTGGTCTTCCAGCAAACGATCAAAGCGTAGACTGTTTCAGACAGTACTCCCATGGAGGAAAGTGCGGATGGTGACTGCTGTATTCAATCCCGATGCTATTTCTGTGTTTCATCAACACTCTGATAGTCCACAGATTACAGAATGCCACCAGATGTGCATCGGAAACTACTACTGGTCTTCCAGGGAACGATCAAACCGTAGACTGTTTGAGACCTCCCTCCCGTGAAGGAAAGTGTTCATGGTGACTGTTGTATTCATTCCCGATGCAATTTCTGTGTTTCATCAACACTCTGATAGTCCACAGATTACAGAAAGCCTCCAGATGTGCATCGGAAACTACTACTGGTCTTCCAGGGAACGATCAAAGCGTAGACTGTTAGAGACATTACTCCCATGGAGGAAAGTGCGCATGGTAAGTGTTGTATTCAATCCCGATGCAATTTCTGTGTTTCATCAACACTCTGATAGTCCACAGATAACAGAATGCCTCCAGATGTGCATCGGAAACTACTACTGGTCTTCCAGGGAACGATCAAAGCGTAAACTCTTTGAGACATTATACCCATGGAGGAAAGTGCGCATGGTGACTGTTGTATTCAATCCCGATGCAATTTCTGTGTTTCATCAACATTCTGATAGTCCACAGATAACAGAATGCCTCCAGATGTGCATCGGAAACTACTACTGGTCTTCCAGGGAACGATCAAAGCGTAGACTGTTTGAGACATTACTCCCGTGGAGGAGAGTGCGCATGGTGACTGTTGTATTCATTCCCGATGCATTTTCTGTGTTTCATCACCACTCTGACAGTCCACAGATTACAGAATGCCACGAGGTGTTTATCGGAAACTACTACTGGTCTCTCAGGGAACGATGAAAACGTAGACTGTTTCAGACATTACTCCCATGGAGGAAAGTGAGCATGGTGACTGTTGTATTCAATCCCGCTGCAATTTCTGTGTTTCATCAACACTCTGATAGTCCACAGATAACAGAATGCCTCCAGATGTGCATCGGAAACTACTACTGGTTCTCCAGGGAACGATCAAAGCGTAAACTCTTTGAGACATTATTCCCATGGAGGAAAGTGCGCATGGTGACTGTTGTATTCAATCCCGAAGCAATTTCTGCGTTTCATCAACATTCTGATAGTCCACAGATTACAGAATGCCTCCAGATGTGCATCGGAAACTACTACTGGTCTTCCAGGGAACGGATGAAGCGTAGACTGTTTGAGACATTACTCCCATGGAGGAAAGTGCGCATGGTGACTGTTGTATTCAATCCCGATGCATTTTCTGTGTTTCATCAACACTCTGATGGTCCACAGATTACAGAATGCCTCCAGATGTGCATCGGAAACCACTACTGGTTTTTTAAGGGACGATCAAAGCGTAAACTCTTTGAGACAATACTCCCATGTAGGAAAGTGCGCATGGTGACTGTTGTATTCAATCCCGATGCATTTTCTGTGTTTGATCAACACTCTGACAGTCCATAGATTACAGAATGCCACGAGGTGTTTATCGGAAACTACTAATGGTCTTCCAGGGAACGATGAAAGCGTAGACTGTTTCAGACATTACTCCCATAGAAGATTGTGCGGATGGTGACTGTTGTAATCAATCCCGATGCAATTTCTGTGTTTCATCAACACTCTGATATTCCACAGATTACAGAATGCCTCCAAATGTGCATCGGAAACTACTACTGGTCTTCCTGGTAACGATCAAATCGTAGACTGTTTGAGACATTACTCCCATGGAAGAAAGTGCGCATTGTGACTGCTGTATTCAATCCCAATGCAATTTCTGTGTTTCATCAACACTCTGATAGTCCACAGATAACAGAATGCCTCCAGATGTGCATCGGAAACTACTACTGGTCTTCCAGGGAACGATCAAAGCGTAAACTCTTTGAGACATTACTCCCATGGAGGAAAGTGCGCATGGTGACTGTTGTATTCAATCCCGATGCAATTTCTGTGTTTCATCAACATTCTAATAGTCCACAGATTACAGAACGCCTCCAGATGTGCATCGGAAACTACTACTGGTCTTCCAGGGAACGGATAAAGCGTAGACTGTTTGAGACATTACTCCCATTGAGGAAAGTGCGCATGGTGGCTGTTGTATTCAATCCCGATGCAATTTCTGTGTTTCATCAACACTCTGATGGTCTACACATTACAGAATGCGACCAGGTGTGCATCGGAAACTACTACTGGTCTTCCAGGGAACGATCAAAGCATAGATGGTTTGAGACATTACTCCCGTGGAGGAGAGTGCGCATGGTGACTGTTGTATTCAATCCCGATGCAATTTCTGTGTTTCATCAACACTCTGATAGTCCACAGATAACAGAATGCCTCCAGATGTGCATCGGAACCTACTACTGGTCTTCCTGTGAACGATCAAATCGTAGACTGTTTGAGACATTACTCCCATGGAAGAAAGTGCGCATGGTGACTGTTCTATTCAATCCAGATGCAATTTCCGTGATTCATCAACACTCGGATAGTCCACAGATTACAGAATTCCTCCAGATGTGCATCGGAAACTACTACTGGTCTTCCAGGGAACGATCAAAACGTAGAGTGTTTAAGACATTACTTTAATGAAGGAAAGTGAGCATGGTGACTGTTGTATTCAATCCCGATGCAATTTCTGTGTTTCATCAACACTCTGATAGTCCACAGATAACAGAATGCCTCCAGATGTGCATCGGAAACTACTACTGGTCTTCCAGGGAACGATCAAAGCGTAAACTCTTTGAGACATTACTCAAATGGAGGAAAGTGCGCATGGTGACTGTTGTATTCAATCGCGATGCAATTTCTGTGTTTCATCAACATTTTGATAGTCCACAGATTACAGAATGCCTCCAGATGTGCATCGGAAACCACTACTGGTCTTCCAGGGAACGATCAAAGCGTAGACTGTTAGAGAAATTACACCCATGGAGGAAAGTGCGAATGGTGACTGTTGTATTCAATCCCGATGCAATTACTGTGTTTCATCAACACTTTGATGGTCTACACATTACAGAATGCCACCAGATGTGCATCGGAAACTACTACTGGTCTTCCAGGGAACGATCAAATCGTAGATTGTTTGAGACATAACTCCCATGGAGGAAAGTGCGCATAGTGACTGTTGTATTCAATCCCGATGCATTTTCTATGTTTCATCAGCACTCTGATAGTCCACAAATTACAGAATGCCTCCAGATGTTCATCGGAAACTACTACCGGTCTTCCATTAAACGATCAAAGCGTAGACTGTTTGAGACATTACTTTTATGGAGTAATGTGCGCATGGTGACTGTTGTATTCAATCCCGATGCAATTTCTGTGTTTCATCAACACTCTGATAGTCCACAGATTACAGAATGGCTCCAGATGTGCATCGGTAACTACTACTGGTCTTCCAGGTTATGATCAAAGCGTAGACGTTTAGAGACATTACTCCCATGGAGGAAAGTGGGCATGGTGACTGTTGTATTCAATGCCGATACAATTTCCGTCTTTCATCAACACTCTGACACTCCACAGATTACAGAATAACTCCCAATGTGTATCGGAAACTACTACTGGTCTTCCTGGGAATGATCAAATCGTAGACTGTTTGAGACATTACTCCCATGGAGGGAAGTGCGCATGGTGACTGTTGTAATCAATCCCGATGCAATTTCTGTGTTTCATCAACACTCTGATAGTCCACAGATTACAGAATGCCTCCAGTTGTGCATCGGAAACTACTATTGGTCTTCCAGGGAACGATCAAAGCGTAGAGTGTTTGAGACATTACTTTCATGAAGGAAAGTGAGTATGGTGACTTTTGTATTCAATCCCGATACAATTTCTGTGTTTCATCAACACTCTGATAGTCCACAGATTATAGAATGCCTCCAGATGAGCATCGGAAACTACTACTGGTCTTCCAGGGAACGATCAAAGCGTAAACTCTTCGAGACATTTCTCCCATGGAGGAAAGTGCGCATGGTGACTGTTGTATTCAATTCCGATGCAATTTCTGGGTTTCATCAACATTCTGATAGTCCACAGATTACAGAATGCCTCCAGATGTGCATCGGAAACTACTACTGGTCTTCCAGGGAACGGATAAAGCGTAGACTGTTTGAGACATTACTCCCATGGAGGAAAGTGCGCATGGTGAGTGTTGTATTCAATCCCGATGCATTTTCTGTGTTTCATCAACACTCTGATGGTCAACAGATTACAGAATGCCTCCAGATGTGAATCGGAAACTACTACTGGTCTTCCAAGGGACGATCAAAGCGTAAACTCTTTGAGACATTACTCTCATGGAGAAAAGTGCGAATGGTGACTGTTGTATTCAATCCCGATGCATTTTCTGTGTTTCATCAACACTCTGACAGTCCACAGATTACAGAATGCCACGAGGTGTTTATCGGAAACTACTACTGGTCTTCCAGGGAACGATGAAAACGTAGACTGTTTCAGACATTACTCCCATGGAGGAAAGTGAGCATGGTGACTGTTATATTCAATCCCGCTGCAATTTCTGTGTTTCATCAACACTCTGATAGTCCACAGATAACAGAATGCCTCCAGATGTGCATCGGAAACTACTACAGGTCTTCCAGGGAACGATCAAAGCGTAAACTCTTTGAGACATTACTCCCATGGGGGAAAGTGCGCATGGTGACTGTTGTATTCAATCCCGAAGCAATTTCTGTGTTTCATCAACATTCTGATAGTCCACAGATTACAGAATGCCTCCAGATGTGCATCGGAAACTACTACTGGTCTTCCAGGGAACGATCAAAGCGTAGACTGTTTCAGACACTACTCCCATGGAAGATTGTTCGGATGGTGACTGTTGTAATCAATCCCGATGCAATTTCTGTGTTTCATCAACACTGTGATACTCCACAGATTACAGAATGCCTCCAAATGTGCATCGGAAACTACTACTGGTCTTCCTGGAAACGATCAAATCGTAGACTTTTGAGACATTACTCCCATGGAAGAAAGTGCGCATGGTGACTGTTGTATTCAATCCGGATGCAATTTCCGTGATTCATCAACACTCGGATAGTCCACAGATTACAGAACTCCTCCAGATGTGCATCGGAAACTACTACTGGTCTTCCAGGGAACGATCAAAACGTAGAGTGTTTGAGACGTTACTTTAATGAAGGAAAGTGAGCATGTTGACTGTTGTATTCAATCCCGATGCAATTTCTGTGTTTCATCAACACTCTGATAGTCCACAGATAACAGAATGCCTCCAGATGTGCATCGGAAACTACTACTGGTCTTCCAGGGAACGATCAAAGCGTAAACTCTTTGAGACATTACTCCCATGGAGGAAAGTGCGCATGGTGAATGTTGTATTCAATCGCGATGCAATTACTGTGTTTCATCAACACTCTGACAGTCTACACATTACAGAATGCGACCAGATGTGCATCGGAAACTACTACTGGTCATCCGAGGGACGATCAAAGCGTAAACTCTTTGAGACATTACTCCCATGGAGGAAAGTGCGCATGGTGACTGTTGTATTCAATCCCGATGCATTTTCTGTGTTTCATCAACACTCTAACAGTCCACAGATTACAGAATGCCACGAGGTGTTTATCGGAAACTACTAATGGTCTTCCAGGGAACGATCAAAGCGTAAACTATTTTAGACATTACTCCCATGGAGGAAAGTTCGCGTGGTGACTGTTGTATTGAATCCCGATGCAATTTCTGTGTTTCATCAACATTCTAATAGTCCACAGATTACAGAATGCCTCCAGATGTGCATCGGAAACTACTACTGGTCTTCCAGGGAACGGATAATGCGTAGACTGTTTGAGACATTACTCCCATGGAGGAAAGTGCGCATGGTGACTGTTGTATTCAATCCCGATGCAATTTCTGTGTTTCATCAACACTCTGATAGTCTACACATTACAGAATGCGACCAGGTGTGCATCGGAAACTACTACTGGTCTTCCAGGGAACGATCAAAGCATAGATGGTTTGAGACATTACTCCCGTGGAGGAGAGTGCGCATGGTGACTGTTGTATTCAATCCCGATGCAATTTCTGTTTTTCATCAACACTCTGATAGTCCAAAGATAACAGAATGCCTCCAGATGTGCATCGGAAACTACTACTGGTCTTCCTGGGAACGATCAAATCGTAGACTGTTTGAGACATTACTCCCGTGGAAGAAAGTGCGCTTGGTGACTGTTGTATTCAATCCGGATGCAATTTCCGTGATTCATCAACACTCTGATAGTCCACAGATTACAGAATTCCTCCAGATGTGCATCGGAAACTACTACTGGTCTTCCAGGGAACGATCAAAACGTAGAGTGTTTGAGACATTACCTTAATGAAGGAAAGTGAGCATGGTGACTGTTGTATTCAATCCCGATGCAATTTCTGTGTTTCATCAACACTCTGATAGTCCACAGATAACAGAATGCCTCCAGATGTGCATCGGAAACTACTAGTGGTCTTCCAGGGAACGATCAAAGCGTAAACTCTTTGAGACATTACTCCCATGGAGGAAAGTGCGCATGGTGACTGTTGTATTCAATCCCGATGCAATTTCTGTGTTTCATCAACACTTTGATGGTCTACAGATTACAGAATGCCACCAGATGTGCATCGGAAACTACTACTGGTCTTCCAGGGAACGATCAAATCGTAGATTGTTTGAGACATAACTCCCATGGAGGAAAGTGCGCATAGTGACTGTTGTATTCAATCCCGATGCATTTTCTGTGTTTCATCAGCACTCTGATAGTCCACAAATTACAGAATGCCTCCAGATGTTCATCGGAAACTACTACCGGTCTTCCAGGAAACGATCAAAGCGTAGACTGTTTGAGACATTACTTTTATGGAGGAATGTGCGCATGGTGACTGTTGTATTCAATCCCGATGCAATTTCTGTGTTTCATCAACACTCTGATAGTCCACAGATTACAGAATGGCTCCAGATGTGCATCGGTAACTACTACTGGTCTTCCAGGTTATGATCAAAGCGTAGACGTTTAGAGACATTACTCCCATGGAGGAAAGTGCGCATGGTGACTGTTGTATTCAATCCCGATACAATTTCTGTCTTTCATCAACACTCTGATACTCCACAGATTACAGAATGCCTCCAAATGTGTATCGGAAACTACTACTGGTCTTCCTGGGAACGATCAAATCGTAGACTGTTTGAGACATTACTCCCATGGAGGAAAGTGCGCATGGTGACTGTTGTAATCAATCCCGATGCAGTTTCTGTGTTTCATCAACACTCTGATGGTCCACAGATTACAGAATGCCTCCAGTTGTGCATCGGAAACTACTATTGGTCTTCCAGGTAACGATCAAAGCGTAGAGTGTTTGAGACATTACTTTCATGAAGGAAAGTGAGCATGGTGACTGTTGTATTCAATCCCGATGCAATTTCTGTGTTTCATCAACACTCTGATGGTCCACATACAACAGAATGCCTCCAGATGTGCATCGGAAACTACTACTGGTCTTCCAAGGGACGATCAAAGCGTAAACTCTTTGAGACATTACTCCCATGGAGGAAAGTGCGCATGGTGACTGTTGTATTCAATTCCGATGCAATTTCTGGGTTTCATCAACATTCTGATAGTCCACAGATTACAGAATGCCTCCAGATGTGCATCGGAAACTACTACTGGTCTTCCAGGGAACGGATAAAGCGTAGACTGTTTGAGACATTACTCCCATGGAGGAAAGTGCGCATGGTGACTGTTGTATTCAATCCCGATGCATTTTCTGTGTTTCATCAACACTCTGATGGTCAACAGATTACAGAATGCCTCCAGATGTGAATCGGAAACTACTACTGGTCTTCCAAGGGACGATCAAAGCGTAAACTCTTTGAGACATTACTCCCATGGAGAAAAGTGCGCATGGTAACTGTTGTATTCAATCCCGATGCATTTTCTGTGTTTCATCAACACTCTGACAGTCCACAGATTACAGAATGCCACGAGGTGTTTATCGGAAACTACTACTGGTCTTCCAGGGAACGATGAAAACGTAGACTGTTTCAGACATTACTCCCATGGAGGAAAGTGAGCATGGTGACTGTTATATTCAATCCTGCTGCAATTTCTGTGTTTCATCAACACTCTGATAGTCCACAGATAACAGAATGCCTCCAGATGTGCATCGGAAACTACTACAGGTCTTCCAGGGAACGATCAAAGCGTAAACTCTTTGAGACATTACTCCCATGGAGGAAAGTGCGCATGGTGACTGATGTATTCAATCCCGAAGCAATTTCTGTGTTTCATCAACATTCTGATAGTCCACAGATTACAGAATGCCTCCAGATGTGCATCGGAAACTACTACTGGTCTTCCAGGGAACGATCAAAGCGTAGACTGTTTCAGACACTACTCCCATGGAAGATTGTTCGGATGGTGACTGTTGTAATCAATCCCGATGCAATTTCTGTGTTTCATCAACACTGTGATACTCCACAGATTACAGAATGCCTCCAAATGTGCATCGGAAACTACTACTGGTCTTCCTCGAAACGATCAAATCGTAGACTGTTTGAGACATTACTCCCATGGAAGAAAGTGCGCATTGTGACTGCTGTATTCAATCCCGATGCAATTTCTGTGTTTCATCAACACTCTGATAGTCTACACATTACAGAATGCGACCAGGTGTTTATCGGAAACTACTACTGGTCTTCCAGGAACGATCAAAGCGTAGATGGTTTGAGACATTACTCCCGTGGAGGAGAGTGCGCATGGTGACTGTTGTATTCAATCCCGATGCAATTTCTGTATTTCATCAACACTCTGATAGTCCACAGGTAACAGAATGCCTCCAGATGTGCATCGGAACCTACTACTGGTCTTCCTGGGAACGATCAAATCGTAGACTGTTTGAGACATTACTCCCATGGAAGAAAGTGCGCATGGTGACTGTTGTATTCAATCTGGATGCAATTTCCGTGATTCATCAACACTCGGATAGTCCACAGATTACAGAACTCCTCCAGATGTGCATCGGAAACTACTACTGGTCTTCCAGGGAACGATCAAAACGTAGAGTGTTTGAGACATTACTTTAATGAAGGAAAGTGAGCATGTTGACTGTTGTATTCAATCCCGATGCATTTTCTGTGTTTCATCAACACTCTGATAGTCTACACATTACGGAATGCGACCAGATGTGCATCGGAAACTACTACTGGTCATCCGAGGGACGATCAAAGCGTAAACTCTTTGAGACATTACTCCTATGGAGGAAAGTGCGCATGGTGACTGTTGTATTCAATCCCGATGCATTTTCTGTGTTTCATCAACACTCTAACAGTCCACAGATTACAGAATGCCACGAGGTGTTTATCGGAAACTACTAATGGTCTTCCAGGGAACGATCAAAGCGTAAACTATTTTAGACATTACTCCCATAGAGGAAAGTTCGCGTGGTGACTTTTGTATTGAATCCCGATGCAATTTCTGTGTTTCATCAACATTCTAATAGTCCACAGATTACAGAATGCCTCCAGATGTGCATCGGAAACTACTACTGGTCTTCCAGGGAACGGATAATGCGTAGACTGTTTGAGACATTACTCCCATGGAGGAAAGTGCGCATGGTGACTGTTGTATTCAATCCCGATGCAATTTCTGTGTTTCATCAACACTCTGATAGTCTACACATTACAGAATGCGACCAGGTGTGCATCGGAAACTACTACTGGTCTTCCAGGGAACGATCAAAGCATAGATGGTTTGAGACATTACTCCCGTGGAGGAGAGTGCGCATGGTGACTGTTGTATTCAATCCCGATGCAATTTCTGTTTTTCATCAACACTCTGATAGTCCAAAGATAACAGAATGCCTCCAGATGTGCATCGGAAACTACTACTGGTCTTCCTGGGAACGATCAAATCGTAGACTGTTTGAGACATTACTCCCGTGGAAGAAAGTACGCTTGGTGACTGTTGTATTCAATCCGGATGCAATTTCCGTGATTCATCAACACTCTGATAGTCCACAGATTACAGAATTCCTCCAGATGTGCATCGGAAACTACTACTGGTCTTCCAGGGAACGATCAAAACGTAGAGTGTTTGAGACATTACTTTAATGAAGGAAAGTGAGCATGGTGACTGTTGTATTCAATCCCGATGCAATTTCTGTGTTTCATCAACACTCTGATAGTCCACAGATAACAGAATGCCTCCAGATGTGCATCGGAAACTACTACTGGTCTTCCAGGGAACGATCAAAGCGTAAACTCTTTGAGACATTACTCCCATGGAGGAAAGTGCGCATGGTGACTGTTGTATTCAATCCCGATGCAATTTCTGTGTTTCATCAACACTTTGATGGTCTACAGATTACAGAATGCCACCAGATGTGCATCGGAAACTACTACTGGTCTTCCAGGGAACGATCAAATCGTAGATTGTTTGAGACATAACTCCCATGGAGGAAAGTGCGCATAGTGACTGTTGTATTCAATCCCGATGCATTTTCTGTGTTTCATCAGCACTCTGATAGTCCACAAATTACAGAATGCCTCCAGATGTTCATCGGAAACTACTACCGGTCTTCCAGGAAACGATCAAAGCGTAGACTGTTTGAGACATTACTTTTATGGAGTAATGTGCGCATGGTGACTGTTGTATTCAATCCCGATGCAATTTCTGTGTTTCATCAACACTCTGATAGTCCACAGATTACAGAATGGCTCCAGATGTGCATCGGTAACTACTACTGGTCTTCCAGGTTGTGATCAAAGCGTAGACGTTTAGAGACATTACTCCCATGGAGGAAAGTGCGCATGGTGACTGTTGTATTCAATCCCGATACAATTTCTGTCTTTCATCAACACTCTGATACTCCACAGATTACAGAATGCCTCCAAATGTGTATCGGAAACTACTACTGGTCTTCCTGGGAACGATCAAATCGTAGACTGTTTGAGACATTACTCCCATGGAGGAAAGTGCGCATGGTGACTGTAGTAATCAATCCCGATGCAATTTCTGTGTTTCATCAACACTCTGATAGTCCACAGATTACAGAATGCCTCCAGTTGTGCATCGGAAACTACTATTGGTCTTCCAGGTAACGATCAAAGCGTAGAGTGTTTGAGACATTACTTTCATGAAGGAAAGTGAGCATGGTGACTGTTGTATTCAATCCCGATGCAATTTCTGTGTTTCATCAACACTCTGATGGTCCACATACAACAGAATGCCTCCAGATGTGCATCGGAAACTACTACTGGTCTTCCAAGGGACGATCAAAGCGTAAACTCTTTGAGACATTACTCCCATGGAGGAAAGTGCGCATGGTGACTGTTGTATTCAATCCCGATGCATTTTCTGTGTTTCATCAACACTCTGACAGTCCACAGATTACAGAATGCCACGATTTGTTTATCGGAAACTACTACTGGTCTTCCAGGGAACGATGAAAACGTAGACTGTTTCAGACATTACTCCCATGGAGGAAAGTGAGCATGGTGACTGTTATATTCAATCCTGCTGCAATTTCTGTGTTTCATCAACACTCTGATAGTCCACAGATAACAGAATGCCTCCAGATGTGCATCGGAAACTACTACAGGTCTTCCAGGGAACGATCAAAGCGTAAACTCTTTGAGACATTACTCCCATGGAGGAAAGTGCGCATGGTGACTGATGTATTCAATCCCGAAGCAATTTCTGTGTTTCATCAACATTCTGATAGTCCACAGATTACAGAATGCCTCCAGATGTGCATCGGAAACTACTACTGGTCTTCCAGGGAACGATCAAAGCGTAGACTGTTTCAGACACTACTCCCATGGAAGATTGTTCGGATGGTGACTGTTGTAATCAATCCCGATGCATTTTCTGTGTTTCATCAACACTGTGATACTCCACAGATTACAGAATGCCTCCAAATGTGCATCGGAAACTACTACTGGTCTTCCTCGAAACGATCAAATCGTAGACTGTTTGAGACATTACTCCCATGGAAGAAAGTGCGCATTGTGACTGCTGTATTCAATCCCGATGCAATTTCTGTGTTTCATCAACACTCTGATAGTCTACACATTACAGAATGCGACCAGGTGTTTATCGGAAACTACTACTGGTCTTCCAGGAACGATCAAAGCGTAGATGGTTTGAGACATTACTCCCGTGGAGGAGAGTGCGCATGGTGACTGTTGTATTCAATCCCGATGCAATTTCTGTATTTCATCAACACTCTGATAGTCCACAGGTAACAGAATGCCTCCAGATGTGCATCGGAACCTACTACTGGTCTTCCTGGGAACGATCAAATCGTAGACTGTTTGAGACATTACTCCCATGGAAGAAAGTGCGCATGGTGACTGTTGTATTCAATCTGGATGCAATTTCCGTGATTCATCAACACTCGGATAGTCCACAGATTACAGAACTCCTCCAGATGTGCATCGGAAACTACTACTGGTCTTCCAGGGAACGATCAAAACGTAGAGTGTTTGAGACATTACTTTAATGAAGGAAAGTGAGCATGTTGACTGTTGTATTCAATCCCGATGCATTTTCTGTGTTTCATCAACACTCTGATAGTCTACACATTACGGAATGCGACCAGATGTGCATCGGAAACTACTACTGGTCATCCGAGGGACGATCAAAGCGTAAACTCTTTGAGACATTACTCCTATGGAGGAAAGTGCGCATGGTGACTGTTGTATTCAATCCCGATGCATTTTCTGTGTTTCATCAACACTCTAACAGTCCACAGATTACAGAATGCCACGAGGTGTTTATCGGAAACTACTAATGGTCTTCCAGGGAACGATCAAAGCGTAAACTATTTTAGACATTACTCCCATAGAGGAAAGTTCGCGTGGTGACTTTTGTATTGAATCCCGATGCAATTTCTGTGTTTCATCAACATTCTAATAGTCCACAGATTACAGAATGCCTCCAGATGTGCATCGGAAACTACTACTGGTCTTCCAGGGAACGGATAATGCGTAGACTGTTTGAGACATTACTCCCATGGAGGAAAGTGCGCATGGTGACTGTTGTATTCAATCCCGATGCAATTTCTGTGTTTCATCAACACTCTGATAGTCTACACATTACAGAATGCGACCAGGTGTGCATCGGAAACTACTACTGGTCTTCCAGGGAACGATCAAAGCATAGATGGTTTGAGACATTACTCCCGTGGAGGAGAGTGCGCATGGTGACTGTTGTATTCAATCCCGATGCAATTTCTGTTTTTCATCAACACTCTGATAGTCCAAAGATAACAGAATGCCTCCAGATGTGCATCGGAAACTACTACTGGTCTTCCTGGGAACGATCAAATCGTAGACTGTTTGAGACATTACTCCCGTGGAAGAAAGTACGCTTGGTGACTGTTGTATTCAATCCGGATGCAATTTCCGTGATTCATCAACACTCTGATAGTCCACAGATTACAGAATTCCTCCAGATGTGCATCGGAAACTACTACTGGTCTTCCAGGGAACGATCAAAACGTAGAGTGTTTGAGACATTACTTTAATGAAGGAAAGTGAGCATGGTGACTGTTGTATTCAATCCCGATGCAATTTCTGTGTTTCATCAACACTCTGATAGTCCACAGATAACAGAATGCCTCCAGATGTGCATCGGAAACTACTACTGGTCTTCCAGGGAACGATCAAAGCGTAAACTCTTTGAGACATTACTCCCATGGAGGAAAGTGCGCATGGTGACTGTTGTATTCAATCCCGATGCAATTTCTGTGTTTCATCAACACTTTGATGGTCTACAGATTACAGAATGCCACCAGATGTGCATCGGAAACTACTACTGGTCTTCCAGGGAACGATCAAATCGTAGATTGTTTGAGACATAACTCCCATGGAGGAAAGTGCGCATAGTGACTGTTGTATTCAATCCCGATGCATTTTCTGTGTTTCATCAGCACTCTGATAGTCCACAAATTACAGAATGCCTCCAGATGTTCATCGGAAACTACTACCGGTCTTCCAGGAAACGATCAAAGCGTAGACTGTTTGAGACATTACTTTTATGGAGGAATGTGCGCATGGTGACTGTTGTATTCAATCCCGATGCAATTTCTGTGTTTCATCAACACTCTGATAGTCCACAGATTACAGAATGGCTCCAGATGTGCATCGGTAACTACTACTGGTCTTCCAGGTTGTGATCAAAGCGTAGACGTTTAGAGACATTACTCCCATGGAGGAAAGTGCGCATGGTGACTGTTGTATTCAATCCCGATACAATTTCTGTCTTTCATCAACACTCTGATACTCCACAGATTACAGAATGCCTCCAAATGTGTATCGGAAACTACTACTGGTCTTCCTGGGAACGATCAAATCGTAGACTGTTTGAGACATTACTCCCATGGAGGAAAGTGCGCATGGTGACTGTAGTAATCAATCCCGATGCAATTTCTGTGTTTCATCAACACTCTGATAGTCCACAGATTACAGAATGCCTCCAGTTGTGCATCGGAAACTACTATTGGTCTTCCAGGTAACGATCAAAGCGTAGAGTGTTTGAGACATTACTTTCATGAAGGAAAGTGAGCATGGTGACTGTTGTATTCAATCCCGATGCAATTTCTGTGTTTCATCAACACTCTGATGGTCCACATACAACAGAATGCCTCCAGATGTGCATCGGAAACTACTACTGGTCTTCCAAGGGACGATCAAAGCGTAAACTCTTTGAGACATTACTCCCATGGAGGAAAGTGCGCATGGTGACTGTTGTATTCAATCCCGATGCATTTTCTGTGTTTCATCAACACTCTGACAGTCCACAGATTACAGAATGCCACGATTTGTTTATCGGAAACTACTACTGGTCTTCCAGGGAACGATGAAAGCGTAGACTGTTTCAGACTATACTCCCATGGAGGATAGTGCGGATGGCGACTGTTGTATTCAATCCCAATGCAATTTCTGTGTTTCATCAACACTCTGATAGTCCACAGATTACAGAATGCCACCAGATGTGCATCGGAAACTGCTACTGGTCTTCCAAGGGACGATCAAAGCTTAGACTGTTTGAGACATAACTCCCGTGGAGGAAAGTGCGCCTGGAGACTGTTGTATTCAATCCCGATGCAATTTCTGTGTTTCATCAACACTCTGATAGTCCACAGATTACAGAATGCCACTAGATGTGCATCGGAAACTACTACTGGTCTTCCAGGGAACGA
Source organism: Schistocerca gregaria (assembly GCF_023897955.1). Lineage (NCBI taxonomy): Eukaryota > Metazoa > Arthropoda > Insecta > Orthoptera > Acrididae > Schistocerca > Schistocerca gregaria. The sequence continues at coordinate 4,924,841 of NW_026061699.1, forward strand.
TCAAAGCGAAGACTGTTAGAGACATTACTCCCATGGAGGAAAGTGCGCATGGTGACTGTTGTATTCAATCCCGATGCAATTACTGTGTTTCATCAACACTCTGATAGTCTACACATTACAGAATGCGACCAGATGTGCATCGGAAACTACTACTGGTCTTCCAGGGAACGATCAAAGCGTAGATTGTTTGAGATATTACTCCCGTACAGGAAAGTGCGCATGGTGACTCTTGTATTCAATCCCGATGCAATTTCTGTGTTTCATCAACACTCTGATAGTCCATAGATAACAGAATGCATCCAGATGTGCATCGGAAACTACTACTGGTCTTCCAGGGAACGATCAAAGCGTAAACTCTTTGAGACATTACTGCCATGGAGGAAAGTGCGCGTGGAGACTGTTGTATACAATCCCGATGCAATTTCTGTGTTTCATCAACATTCTGATAGTCCACAGATTACAGAATGCCTCCAGATGTGCATCGGAAGCTACTACTGGTCTTCCAGGGAACGATCAAAGCGTAGACTGTTTAAACCATTACTCCCATGGAGGAAAGTGCGCATGGTGACTGTTGTATTCAATCCCGATGCAATTTCTGTGTTTCATCAACACTCTGATGGTCCACAGATTACAGAATGCCTCCAGCTGTGCATCGGGAACTACTACTGGTCTTCCAGGGAACGATCAAAGCGTAGAATGCTTGAGACATTACTTTTATGGAGTATTGTGCGCATGGTGACTGTTGTATTCAATATCGATGCAATTTCTGTGTTTCATCAACACTCAGATAGTCCACAGATTTCAGAATGCCTCCAGATGTGCATCGGAAACTGCTACTGGTCTTCCAGGGAACGACCAAAACGTAAACTCGTTGAGACATTACTCCCATGGAGGAAATTGCGCATGGTGACTGTTTTATTCAATGACGATGCAATTTCTGTCTTTCATCAACATTCTGATAGTCCACAGATTACAGAATGCCTCCAAATGTGCATCGCAAACTACTACTGGTCTTCCTGGGAACGATCAAATCGTGGACTGTTTGAGACATTACTCCCATGGAGGAAAGTGCGCATGGTGACTGTTGTAATCAATCCCGATGCAATTTCTGTGTTTCATCAACACTCTGATAGTCCACGGATTACAGAATGCCTCAAGATGTGCATCGGAGACTACTATTGGTCTTCCAGGGAACGATCGAAGTGTAGATTGTTTGAGACATTACTTTCATGAAGGAAAGTGAGCATGGTGACTGTTGTATTCAATCCCGATGCAATTTCTGTGTTTCATCAACACTCTGATAGTCCACAGATAACAGAATGCCTCCAGATGTGCATCGGAAACTACTACTGGTCTTCCAGGGATCGGATAAAGCGTAGACTGTTTGAGACATTACTCCCATGGAGGATAGTGCGGATGGCGGCTGTTGTATTCAATACCAATGCAAATTCTGTGTTTCATCAACACCCTGATAGTCCACAGATTACAGAATGCCAACGGATGTGCATGGGAAACTACTACTGGTCTTCCAAGGGACGATCAAAGCGTAGACTGTATGAGACATAACTCCCGTGGAGGAAAGTCCGCCTAGAGACTGTTGTATTCAATCCCGATGCAATTTCTGTGATTCATCAACACGCTGATAGTCCACAGATTACAGAATGCCACCAGATGTGCATCGGAAACTACTACTGGTCTTCCAGGGAACGATCAAAGCGTAGACTGTTAGAAACATTACTCCCATGGAGGAAAGTGCGCATGGTGACTGTTGTATTCAATCCCGATGCAATTACTGTGTTTAATCAACACTCTGATAGTCTACACATTACAGAATGCGACCAGATGTGCATCGGAAACTACTACTGGTCTTCCAGGGAACGATCAAAGCCTAGATTGTTTGAGATATTACTCCCGTACAGGAAAGTGCGCATGGTGACTGTTGTATTGAATCCCGATGCAATTTCTGTGTTGCATCAACACTCTGATAGTCCATAGATAACAGAATGCCTCCAGATGTGCATCGAAACTACTACAGGTCATCCAGGGAACGATCAAAGCGTAGACTGTTAGAGAAATAACACCCATATAGGAAAGGGCGAATGGTGACTGTTGTATTCAATCCCGATGCAATTACTGTGTTTCATCAACACTTTGATGGTCTACACGTTACAGAATGCCACCAGATGTGCATCGGAAACTACTACTGGTCTTCCAGGGAACGATCAAATCGTAGAATGTTTGAGACATAACTCCCGTGGAGGAAAGTGCGCATGGTGACTGTTGTATTCAATCCCGATGCATTTTCTGTGTTTCATCAGCACTTGATAGTCCACAAATTACAGAATGCCTCCAGATGTTCATCGGAAACTACTACCGCTCTTCCAGGAAACGATCAAAGCGTAGACAGTTTGAGACATTACTTTTATGGAGGAATGTGCGCATGGTGACTGTTGTATTCAATCCCGATGCATTTTCTGTGTTTCATCAACACTCTGATAGTCCACAGATTACAGAATGCCAAGAGATGTGGATCGGAAACTACTACTGGTCTTCCGGGGAACGATGGAGGCATAGACTGTTTCAGACATTACTCCTATGGAGGAAAGTGCTGATGGTGACTGTTGTATTCAATACCAATGCAATTACTGTGGTTCATCAAAACTCTGATAGTCCACAGATTAGAGAATGCCACCAGATGTGCATCGGAAACTACTACTGGTCTTCCAGGGAACGATCAAAGCGTAGACTGTTTGAGACACTACTTTTATGGAGGAATGTGCGTACGATGACTGTTGTATTCAATCCCGAAGCAATTACTGTGTTTCATCAGCACTCTGATAGTCCACAGATTACAGAATACCTCCAGATGTGCATCGCAAACTACTACTGGTCTTCCAGGGAACGATCAAAACATATACTCTTTGAGACATTACTCCCATGGAGGAAATTGCGCATCGTGACTGTTGTATTCAATCCCGATGCATTTTCTGTCTTTCATCAAGACTCTGATAGTCCACAGGTTACAGAATGACTCCAGATGTGCATCGGAACCTACTACTGGTCTTCGTGGGAACGATCAAAGCGTAGACTGTTTGAGACATTATTCCCATGGAGGAAAGTGCGCATGGTGATTGTTGTATTCAATCCAGATGCATTTTCCGTGTTTCATCAACACTCTAGTAGTCCACAGATTACAGAATGCCTCCAGATGTGCATCGGAAACAACTACTGGTCTTCCAGGGAACGATCAAAGCGTAGACTGTTTAAGACATTACTCCCATGGAGGAAAGTGCGCATGGTGACTGTTGTATTCAATCCCGAAGCAATTTCTGTGTTTCATCAACACTCTGATGGTCCACAGATTACAGAATGCCTCCAGATGTCCATCGGGAACTACTACTGGTCTTCCAGGGAACCATCAAAGCGTAGACTGCTTGAGACATTACTTTTATGGAGTAATGTGCGCATGGTGACTGTTGTATTCAATATCGATGCAATTTCTGTGTTTCATCAACACTCTGATAGTCCACAGATTTTAGAATGCCTTCAGATGTGCATCGGAAACTGCTACTGGTCTTCCAGGGAACGATCGAAGCGTAAACTCGTTGAGACATTACTCCCATGGAGGAAAGTGCGCATGGTGACTGTTGTATTCAATCCCGATACATTTTCTGTGTTTCATCAACACTCTGACAGTCCACAGATTACAGAATGCCACGAGGTGTGGATCGGAAACTGCTACTGGTCTTCCAGGGAACGATCGAAGCGTAAACTCGTTGAGACATTACTCCCATGGAGGGAAGTGCGCATGGTGACTGTTGTATTCAATCCCGATGCATTTTCTGTGTTTCATCAACACTCTAATAGTCCACCGATTACAGAATGCCAAGAGATGTGGATCGGAAACTACTACTGGTCTTCCGGGGAACGATGGAGGTGTAGACTGTTTCAGACATTACTCCCATGGAGGAAAGTGCGGATGGTGACTGTTGTATTCAATACCAATGCAATTACTGTGTTTCATCAAAACTCTGATAGTCCACAGATTACAGAATGCCACCAGATGTGCATCGGAAACTACTACTGGTCTTCCAGGGAACGATCAAAGCGTAGACTGTTTGGGACATAACTCCCATGGAGGAAAGTGCGCATAGTGACTGTTGTATTCAATCCCGATGCAATTTCTGTGTTTCATCAACACTCTGATAGTCCACGGATTACAGAATGTCTCCAGATGTGCATCGGAAACGACTATTGGTCTTCCAGGGAACGATCGAAGCGTAGATTATTTGAGACATTACTTTCATGAAGGAAAATGAGCATGGTGACTGTTGTATTCAATCCCGATGCATTTTCTGTGTTTCATCAACACTCTAATTGTCCACCGATTACAGAATGCCAAGAGATGTGGATCGGAAACTACTACTGGTCTTCCGGGGAACGATGGAGGCGTAGACTGTTTCAGACATTACTCCCATGGACGAAAGTGCGGATGGTGACTGTTGTATTCAATACCAATGCAATTACTGTGTTTCATCAAAACTCTGATAGTCCACAGATTACAGAATGCCACCAGATGTGCATCGGAAACTACTACTGGTCTTCCAGGAAACGATCAATGCGTAGACTGTTTGAGACATTACTTTTATGGAGGAATGTGCGCATGGTGACTGTTGTATTCAATCCCGATGCAATTTCTGTGTTTCATCAACACTCTGATGGTCCACAGATTACAGAATGCCTCTAGATGTGCATCGGGAACTACTACTGGTCTTCCAGGGAACGATCAAAGCGTAGACTGCTTGAGACATTACTTTTATGGAGTATTGTGCGCATGGTGACTGTTGTATTCAATATCGATGCAATTTCTGTGTTTCATCAACACTCTGATAGTCCACAGATTTCAGAATGCCTCCAGATGTACATCGGAAACTGCTACTGGTCTTCCAGGGAACGATCAAAACGTAAACTCGTTGAGACATTACTCCCATGGAGGAAATTGCGCATGGTGACTGTTGTATTCAATGACGATGCAATTTCTGTCTTTCATCAACATTCTGATAGTCCACAGATTACGGAATGCCTTTAGATGTGCATCGGAAACTACTACTGGTCTTCCAGGGAACGATCAAAGCGTAGACTGTTAGAGAAATTACACCTATGGAGGAAAGTGCGAATGGTGACTGTTGTATTCAATCCCGATGCAATTACTGTGTTTCATCAACACTTTGATGGCCTACACGTTACAGAATGCCACCAGATGTGCATCGGAAACTACTACTGGTCTTCCAGGGAACGATCAAATCGTAGAATGTTTGAGACATAACTCCCGTGGAGGTAAGTGCGCATGGTGACTGTTGTATTCAATCCCGATGCATTTTCTGTGTTTCATCAGCACTCTGATAGTCCACAAATTACAGAATGCCTCCAGATGTTCATCGGAAACTACTACCGCTCCTCCAGGAAACGATCAAAGCGTAGACAGTTTGAGACATTACTTTTACGAAGGAATGTGCGCATGGTGACTGTTGTATTCAATCCCGATGCAATTTCTGTGTTTCATCAACACTCTGATAGTCAACAGATTACATAATGCCTCCAGATGTGCATCGGTAACTACTACTGGTCTTCCAGGGAACGAACAAAGCATAGACTGTTTGAGACATTACTCCCATGGAGGAAAGTGCGCATGGTGACTGTTGTAATCAATCCCGATGCAATTTCTGTGTTTCATCAACACTCTGATACTCCACAGATTACAGAATGCCTCCAAATGTGCATCGGAAACTACTACTGGTCTTCCTGGGAACGATCAAATCGTAGACTGTTTGAGACATTACTCCCATGGAGGAAAGTGCGCATGGTGACTGTTGTAATCAATCCCGATGCAATTTCTGTGTTTCATCAACACTCTGATAGTCCACGGATTACAGAATGTCTCGAGATGTGCATCGGAAACCACTATTGGTCTTCCAGGGAACGATCGAAGCGTAGATTATTTGAGACATTACTTTCATGAAGGAAAATGAGCATGGTGACTGTTGTATTCAATCCCGATGCAATTTCTGTGTTTCATCAACACTCTGATAGTCCACAGATAACAGAATGCCTCCAGATGTGCATCGGAAACTACTACTGGTCTTCCAGGGATCGGATAAAGCGTAGACTGTTTTAGACATTACTCCCATGGAGGATAGTGCTGATGGCGACTGTTGTATTCAATACCAATGCAGTTTCTGTGTTTCATCAACACTCTGATAGTCCACAGATTACAGAATGCCAACAGATGTGCATCGGAAACTACTACTGGTCTTCCAAGGGACGATCAAAGCGTAGACTGTTTGAGACATAACTCCCGTGAAGGAAAGTCCGCCTAGAGACTGTTGTATTCAATCCCGATGCAATTTCTGTGTTTCATCAACACGCTGATAGTCCACAGATTACAGAATGTCACCAGATGTGCATCGGAAACTACTACTGGTCTTCCAGGGAACGATCAAAGCGTAAACTCTTTGAGACATAACTCCCGTGGAGGTAAGTGCGCATGGTGACTGTTGTATTCAATCCCGATACATTTTCTGTGTTTCATCAACACTCTGACAGTCCACAGATTACAGAATGCCACGAGGTGTGGATCGGAAACTACTACTGGTCTTCCAGGGAACGATGAAAACGTAGACTATTTCAGACATTACTCCCATGGAGGAAAGTGCGGATGGTGACTGTTGTATTCAATCCCAATGCAATTTCTGTGTTTCATCAACACTCTGATAGTCCACAGATTACAGAATGCCACCAGATGAGCATCGGAAACTACTGCTGGTCTTCCAGGGAACGATCAAAGCGTAGACTGTTTGAGACATTACATTTATGGAGGAATGTGCGCAAGGTGACTGTTGTATTCAATCCCGATGCAATTTCTGTGTTTCATCAACACTCTGATAGTCTACATATTACAGAATGCCTCCAGATGTGCATCGGAAACTGGTACTGGTCTTCCATGGAACGATCAAAGCGTAAACTCTTTGAGACATTACTCCCATGGAGGGAAGTGCGCATGGTGACTGTTGTATTCAATCCCGATGCATTTTCTGTGTTTCATCAACACTCTAATAGTCCACCGATTACAGAATGCCAAGAGATGTGGATCGGAAACTACTACTGGTCTTCCGGGGAACGATGGAGGCGTAGACTGTTTCAGACATTACTCCCATGGAGGAAAGTGCGGATGGTGACTGTTGTATTCAATACCAATGCAATTACTGTGTTTCATCAAAACTCTGATAGTCCACAGATTACAGAATGCCACCAGATGTGCATCGGAAACTACTACTGGTCTTCCAGGGAACGATCAAAGCGTAGACTGTTTGGGACATAACTCCCATGGAGGAAAGTGCGCATGGTGATTGTTGTATTCAATCCTGATGCAATTTCTGTGTGTCATCAACACTCTGATATTCCACAGATTACAGAATGCCTCCAGATGTGCATCGGAAACTACTACTGGTCTTCCAGGTAACGATCAAAGCGTAAACTCTTTGAGACATTACTCCCATGGAGGCAATTGCGCATCGTGACTGTTGTATTCAATCCCGGTGCATTTTCTGTCTTTCATCAACACTCTGATAGTCCACAGGTTACAGAATGACTCAAGAAGTGCATCGGAACCTACTACTGGTCTTCGTGGGAACGATCAAAGCGTAGACTGTTAGAGAAATTACACCCATGGAGGAAAGTGCGAATGGTGACTGTTGTATTCAATCCCGATGCAATTTCTGTGTTTCATCAACACTCTGATGGTCCACATACAACAGAATGCCTCCAGATGTGCATCGGAAACTACTACTGGTCTTCCAAGGGACGATCAAAGCGTAAACTCTTTGAGACATTACTCCCATGGAGGAAAGTGCGCATAGTGACTGTTGTATTCAATCCCGATGAATTTTCTGTGTTTCATCAGCACTCTGATAGTCCACAAATTACAGAATGCCTCCAGATGTGCATCGGAAACTGGTACTGGTCTTCCATGGAACGATCAAAGCGTAAACTCTTTGAGACATTACTCCCATGGAGGGAAGTGCGCATGGTGACTGTTGTATTCAATCCCGATGCATTTTCTGTGTTTCATCAACACTCTAATAGTCCACCGATTACAGAATGCCAAGAGATGTGGATCGGAAACTACTACTGGTCTTCCAGGGAACGATGGAGGCGTAGACTGTTTCAGACATTACTCCCATGGAGGAAAGTGCGGATGGTGACTGTTGTATTCAATACCAATGCAATTACTGTGTTTCATCAAAACTCTGATAGTCCACAGATTACAGAATGCCACCAGATGTGCATCGAAAACTACTACTGGTCTTCCAGGAAACGATCAATGCGTAGACTGTTTGAGACATTACTTTTATTGAGGAATGTGCGCATGGTGACTGTTGTATTCAATCCCGATGCAATTTCTGTGTTTCATCAACACTCTGATGGTCCACAGATTACAGAATGCCTCTAGATGTGCATCGGGAACTACTACTGGTCTTCCAGGGAACGATCAAAGCGTAGACTGCTTGAGACATTACTTTTATGGAGTATTGTGCGCATGGTGACTGTTGTATTCAATATCGATGAAATTTCTGTGTTTCATCAACACTCTGATAGTCCACAGATTTCAGAATGCCTCCAGATGTGCATCGGAAACTGCTACTGGTCTTCCAGGGAACGATCAAAACGTAAACTCGTTGAGACATTACTCCCATGGAGGAAATTGCGCATGGTGACTGTTGTATTCAATGACGATGCAATTTCTGTCTTTCATCAACATTCTGATAGTCCACAGATTACGGAATGCCTTTAGATGTGCATCGGAAACTACTACTGGTCTTCCAGGGAACGATCAAATCGTAGACTGTTAGAGAAATTACACCCATGGAGGAAAGTGCGAATGGTGACTGTTGTATTCAATCCCGATGCATTTACTGTGTTTCATCAACACTTTGATGGTCTACACGTTACAGAATGCCACCAGATGTGCATCGGAAACTACTACTGGTCTTCCAGGGAACGATCAAATCGTAGAATGTTTGAGACATAACTCCCGTGGAGGTAAGTGCGCATGGTGACTGTTGTATTCAATCCCGATGCATTTTCTGTGTTTCATCAGCACTCTGATAGTCCACAAATTACAGAATGGCTCCAGATGTTCATCGGAAACTACTACCGCTCCTCCAGGAAACGATCAAAGCGTAGACAGTTTGAGACATTACTTTTACGAAGGAATGTGCGCATGGTGACTGTTGTATTCAATCCCGATGCAATTTCTGTGTTTCATCAACACTCTGATAGTCCACAGATTACAGAATGCCTCCAGATGTGCATCGGTAACTACTACTGGTCTTCCAGGGAACGATCAAAGCATAGACTGTTTGAGACATTACTCCCATGGAGGAAAGTGCGCATGGTGACTGTTGTAATCAATCCCGATGCAATTTCTGTGTTTCATCAACACTCTGATACTCCACAGATTACAGAATGCCTCCAAATGTGCATCGGAAACTACTACTGGTCTTCCTGGGAACGATCAAATCGTAGACTGTTTGAGACATTACTCCCATGGAGGAAAGTGCGCATGGTGACTGTTGTAATCAATCCCGATGCAATTTCTGTGTTTCATCAACACTCTGATAGTCCACGGATTACAGAATGTCTCCAGATGTGCATCGGAAACTACTATTGGTCTTCCAGGGAACGATCGAAGCGTAGATTATTTGAGACATTACTTTCATGAAGGAAAATGAGCATGGTGACTGTTGTATTCAATCCCGATGCAATTTCTGTGTTTCATCAACACTCTGATAGTCCACAGATAACAGAATGCCTCCAGATGTGCATCGGAAACTACTACTGGTCTTCCAGGGATCGGATAAAGCGTAGACTGTTTGAGACATTACTCCCATGGAGGATAGTGCTGATGGCGACTGTTGTATTCAATACCAATGCAGTTTCTGTGTTTCATCAACACTCTGATAGTCCACAGATTACAGAATGCCAACAGATGTGCATCGGAAACTACTACTGGTCTTCCAAGGGACGATCAAAGCGTAGACTGTTTGAGACATAACTCCCGTGAAGGAAAGTCCGCCTAGAGACTGTTGTATTCAATCCCGATGCAATTTCTGTGTTTCATCAACACGCTGATAGTCCACGGATTACAGAATGCCACCAGATGTGCATCGGAAACTACTACTGGTCTTCCAGGGAACGATCAAAGCGTAAACTCTTTGAGACATAACTCCCGTGGAGGTAAGTGCGCATGGTGACTGTTGTATTCAATCCCGATGCATTTTCTGTGTTTCATCAGCACTCTGATAGTCCACAAATTACAGAATGCCTCCAGATGTGCATTGGAAACTACTACTGGTCTTCCAGGGAACGATCAAAGCGTAGATTGTTTGAGATATTACTCCCGTACAGGAAAGTGCGCATGGTGACTGTTGTATTGAATCCCGATGCAATTTCTGTGTTTCATCAACACTCTGATAGTCCATAGATAACAGAATGCCTCCAGATGTGCATCGAAACTACTACTGGTCTTCCAGGGAACGATCATAGCGTAAACTCTTTGAGACATTACTGCCATGGAGGAAAGTGCGCATGGTGACTGTTGTATTCAATCCCGATGCAATTTCTGTGTTTCATCAACATTCTGATAGTCCACAGATTACAGAATCTCTCCAGATGTGCATCGGAAACTACTACTGGTCTTCCAGGGAACGATCAAAGCGTAGACTGATTCAGACATTACTCCCATGGAGGAAAGTACGCCTTGTGACTGTTGTATTCAATCCCGATGCAATTTCTGTGTTTCATCAACACTCTGATTGTCCACAGATTACAGAATGCCTCCAGATGTGCATCGGGAACTACTACTGGGCTTCCAGGGAACGATCAAAGCGTAGACTGCTTGAGACATTACTTTTATGGAGTAATGTGCGCATGGTGACTGTTGTATTCAATATCGATGCAATTTCTGTGTTTCATAAACACTCTGATAGTCCACAGATTTCAGAATGCATCCAGATGTGCATCGGAAGCTGCTACTGGTCTTCCAGGGAACGATCAAAGCGCAAACTCGTTGAGACATTACTCCCATGGAGGAAAGTGCGCATGGTGACTGTCTTATTCAATCCCGATGCAATTTCTGTGTTTCATCAACACTCTGACAGTCCACAGATTACAGAATGCCACGAGGTGTGGATCGGAAACTACTACTGGTCTTCCAGGGAACGATGAAAGCGTAGACTGTTTCAGACATTACTCCCATGGAGGAAAGTGCGGATGGTGACTGTTGTATTCAATCCCAATGCAATTTCTGTGTGTCATCAACACTCTGATATTCCACAGATTACAGAATGCCTCCAGATGTGCATCGGAAACTACTACTGGTCTTCCAGGGAACGATCAAAACGTAAACTCTTTGAGACATTACTCCCATGGAGGCAATTGCGCATCGTGACTGTTGTATTCAATCCCGATGCAATTTCTGTGTTTCATTAACAATTTGATAGTCCAACGATATCAGAATGCCGCCAGACGTGCATCGGAAACTACTACTGGTCTTCCAAAGAACGATCAAAGTTCAGGCTCTTTGAGACATTACCCCCATGGAGGAAAGTGCGCATGGTGACTGTTGTATTCAATCCCGATGCAATTTCTGTGTTTCATCAACACTATGATACTCCACAGATTACAGAATGCCTCCAGATGTGCATCGGAAACTACTACTGGTCTTCCAGGGAACGATCAAAGCGTAGACTGTTTGAGACATTACTGCCATGGAGGAAAGTGCGCATGATGACTGTTGTATTCAATCCCGATGCAATTTCAGTGTTTCATCAACACTCTGATTGTCCACAGATTACAGAATACCTCCAGATGTGCATCGGAAACTACTACCGTTCTTCCAGGGAACGATCAAAGCGTAGACTGTTTGAGACATTACTTTTATGGAGGAATGTGCGCATGGTGATTGTTGTATTCAATCCCGATGCAATTTCTGTGTTTCATAAACACTCTGATACTCCACAGATTACAGAATGCCTCCAGATGTGCATCAGTAACTACTACTGGCCTTCCAGGGAACGATCAAAGCGTAGATTGTTAGAGACATTAAAAACATGGAGGAAACTGCGCATGGTGACTGTTGTATTCAATCCCGATGCAATTACTGTGTTTCATCAACACTTTGATAGTCTACACATTACAGAATGCCACCAGATGTGCATCGGAAACTACTACTGGTCTTCCAGGGAACGATCAAATCGTAGATTGTTTGAGACATAACTCCCGTGAAGGAAAGTGCGCATGTTGACAGTTGTATTCAATCCCGATGCAATTTCTGTGATTCATCAACACTCTTATAGTCTACACATTACAGAATGCGACCAGATGTGCATCTGAAACTACTACTGGTCTTCCAGGGAACGATCAAGGCGTAGATGGTTTGAGACATTACTCCCGTGGAGGAAAGTGCGCATGGCGACTGTTGTATTCAATCCCGATGCAATTTCTGTGTTTCATCAACACTCCGATAGTCCACAGATTACTGAATGCCTCCAGATGTGCATCGGGATCTACTACTTGTCTTCTAGGGAACGATCGAAGCGTAGACAGTTTGAGACATTACTCCCATGGAGGAAATCGCGCATCGTGACTGTTGTATTTAATCCCTATGCATTTTCTGTCTTTCATCAACACACTGATAGTCCACAGGTTACAGAATTCTTCCAGATGTGCATCGGAACCTACTGCTGGTCTTCCTGGGAACGATCAAAGCGTAGACTGTTTGAGACATTATTGCAAAGGAGGAAAGTGCGCATGGTGACTGTTGTATTCAATACCGAGGCAATTTCTGTGTTTCATCAACACTTTGATAGTCCACAGATTACAGAATACCACCAGACGTGCATTGGAAACTACTACTGGTCTTCCGAAGAACGATCAAAGTTTAGACTGTTTGAGACATTACTGCCATGGAGGAAAGTGCGCAAGGTGACTGTTGTATTCAATCCCGATGCAATTTCTGTGTTTCATCAACACTCTGATACTCCACAGATTACAGAATGCCTCCAAATGTGCATCGGAAACTACTACTGGTCTTCCTCTGAACGATCAAATCGTAGACTGTTTGAGACATTACTCCCATGGAAGAAAGTGCGCATGGTGACTGTTGTATTCAATCCCGATGCAATTTCTGTGTTTCATCAACACTCTGATAGTCCACAGACAACAGAATGCCTCCAGATGTGCATCGGAAACTACTACTGGTCTTCCAGGGAACGATCAAAGCGTAAACTCTTTGAGACATTACTCGCATGGAGGAAAGTGCGCATGGTGACTGTTGTATTCAATCCCGATGCAATTTCTGTGTTTCATCAACATTCTGATAGTCCACAGATTACAGAATGCGTCCAGATGTGCATCGGAAACTACTACTGGTCTTCCAGGGAACGGATAAAGCGTAGACTGTTTGAGACATTACTCCCATGGAGGAAAGTGCGCATGGTGACTGTTGTATTCAATCCCGATGCAATTTCTGTGTTTCATCAACACTCTGATAGTCCACAGATAACAGAATGCCTCCAGATGTGCATCGGAAACTACTACTTGTCACCCAGGGAAAGATCAAAACGTAAACTCTTTGAGACATTACTCCCATGGAGGAAAGTGCGCATGGTGACTGTTGTATTCAATCCCGATGCAATTTCTGTGTTTCATAAACACTCTGATAGTCCACAGATTACAGAATGCCTCCAGATGTGCATCGGAAACTACTACTGGTCTTCCAGGGAACGATCAAAGCGTAGACTGTTAGAGACATTACTCCCATCGAGGAATGTGCGAATGGTGACTGTTGTATTCAATCCCAATGCAATTTCTGTGTTTCAACAACACTCTGATAGTCCACAGATTACAGAATGCCTCCAGATGTGCATCGGAAACTACTACTTGTCACCCAGGGAAAGATCAAAACGTAAACTCTTTGAGACATTACTCCCATGGAGGAAAGTGCGCATGGTGACTGTTGTATTAAATCCCGATGCAATTTCTGTCTTTCATCAACATTCTGATAGCCCACAGATTACAGAATGCCTAAAGATGTGCATCGGAAACTGCTACTGGTCTTCCAGGGAACGATCAAATCTTAGATTGTTTGAGACATAACTCCCGTGGAGGAATGTGCGCATGGTGTCTGTTGTATTCAATCCCGATGCATTTTCTGTGTTTCATCAGCACTCTGATAGTCCACAAATTACAGAATGCCTCCAGATGTTCATCGGAAACTACTACCGGTCTTCCAGGAAACGATCAAAGCGTAGGCAGTTTGAGACATTACTTTTATGGAGGAATGTGCGCATGGTGACTGTTGTATTCAATTCCGATGCAATTTCTGTGTTTCATCAACACTCTGATAGTCCGCAGATTACAGAATGCCTCCAGATGTGCAACGGTAACTACTACTGGTCTTCCAGGGAACGATCAAAGCGTAGACTGTTAGAGACATTACACCCATGGAGGAAAGTGCGAATGATGACTGTTGTATTCAATCAGAATTCAATTTCTGTGTTTCATCAACATCCTGATAGTCCACAGATTACAGAATGCCACCAGATGTGCATCGGAAACTACTACTGGTCTTCCAAGGGACGATCTAAGCGTAGACTGTTTGAGACATAACTCCCGTGGAGGAAAGTGCGCATAGAAACTGTTGTATTCAATCCCGATGCAATTTCTGTGTTTCATAAACACTCTGATAGTCCACAGATTACAGAATGCCTCCAGATGTGCATCGGTAACTACTGCTGGTCTTCCAGGGAACGATCAAAGCGTAGACTGTTAGAGACATTACTCCCATCGAGGAATGTGCGAATGGTGACTGTTGTATTCAATCCCAATGCAATTTCTATGTTTCATCAACACTCTGATAGTCCACAGATTACAGAATGCCACAAGATGTGCATCGGAAACTACTACTGGTCTTCCAAGGGACGATCAAAGCGTAGACTGTTTGAGACATAACTCCCGTGGAGGAAAGTGCGCATGGAAACTGTTGTATTCAATCCCGATGCAATTTCTGTGTTTCATCAACACTCTGATAGTCCATAGACAACAGAATGCCTCCAAAAGTGCATCGGAAACTACTACTGGTCTACCAGGGAACGATCAAAGCGTAAACTCTTTGAGATATTACTGCCATGGAGGAAACTGCGCATGGTGACTGTTGTATTCAATCCCGGTGCAATTTCTCTGTTTCATCAACATTCTGATAGTCCACAGATTACAGAATGCCTGCAGATGTGCATCGGAAACTACTACTGGTCTTCCAGGGAACAATCAAAGCGTAGACTGTTTAAGACATTACTCCCATGGAGGAAAGTGCGCATGGTGACTGTTGTATTCTATCGCGATGCAATTTCTGTGTTTCATCAACACTCTGATGGTCCACAGATTACAGAATGCTTCCAGATGTGCATCGGGAACTACTACAGGTCTTCCAGGGAACGATCAAAGCGTAGACTGCTTGAGACATTACTTTTATGGAGTAATGTGCGCATGGTGACTGTTGTATTCAATATCGGTGCAATTTCTGTGATTCATCAACACCCTGATATTATACAGATATCAGAATGCCTCCAGATGTGCATCGGAAACTGCTACTGGTCTTCCAGGGAACGATCAAAGCGTAAACTCGTTGAGACATTACTCGCATGGAGGAAAGTGCGCATGGTGACTGTTGTATTCAATCCCAATGCAATTTATGTGTTTCATCAACACTCTGATAGTCCACAGATTACAGAATGCCACCAGATGTGCATCGGAAACTACTACTGGTCTTCCAAGGGACGATCAAAGCGTAGACTGTTTGAGACATAACTCCCGTGGAGGAAAGTGCGCATGGAAACTGTTGTATTCAATCCCGATGCAATTTCTGTGTTTCATCAACACTCTGATAGTCCACAGATTACAGAATGCCACCAGATGTGCATCGGAAACTATTACTGGTCTTCCAGGGAACGATCAAAGCGTAGACAGTTAGAGACATTACTCCCATGGAGGAAAGTGCGCATGGTGACGGTTGTATTCAATCCCGATGCAATTACTGTGTTTCATCAACACTCTGATAGTCTACACATTACAGAATGCGACCAGATGTGCATCGGAAACTACTACTGGTCTTCCAGGGAACGATCAAAGCGTAGACTGTTAGAGACATTACTCCAATGGAGGAAAGAGCGCATGGTCACTGTTGTATTCAATCCCGATGCAATTACTGTGTTTCATCAACACTCTGATAGTCCATAGATAACAGAATGCCTCCAGATGTGCATCGGACACTACTACTGGTATTCCAGGGAACGATCAAAGCGTAAACTCTTTGAGACATTACTGCCATGGAGGAAAGTGCGCATGGTGACTGTTGTATTCAATCCCGGTGCAATTTCTGTGTTTCATCAACATTCTGATAGTCCACAGATTACAGAATGCCTCCAGATGTGCATCGGAAACTACTACTGAACTTCCAGGGAACGGTCAAATCGTAGACTGTTTAAGACATTACTCCCATGGAGGAAAGTGCGCATGGTGACTGTTGTATTCAATCCCGATGCAATTTCTGTGTTTCATCAACACTCTGATGGTCCACAGATTACAGAATGCCTCCAGATGTTCATCGGGAACTACTACAGGTCTTCCAGGGAACGATCAAAGCGTAGACTGCTTGAGACATTACTTTTATGGAGTAATGTGCGCATGGTGACTGTTGTATTCTATATCGATGCAATTTCTGTGTTTCATCAACACTCTGATATTCCACAGATTTCAGAATGCCTCCAGATGTGCATCGGAAGCTGCTACTGGTCTTCCAGGGAACGATCAAAGCGTAAACTCGTTGATACATTACTCGCATGGAGGAAAGTGCTCATTGAGACTGTTGTATTCAATCCCGATGCATTTTCTGTGTTTCATCAACAATCTGACAGTCCACAGATTACAGAATGCCACGAGGTGTGGATCGGAAACTACTACTGGTCTTCCAGGGAACGATGAAAGCGTAGACTGTTTCAGACATTACTCCCATGGAGGAAAGTGCGGGTGGTCATTGTTGTATTCACTCCCAATGCAATTTCTGTGTTTCATCATCACTCTGATAGTCCACAGATTACAGAATGCCACCAGATGTGCATCGGAAACTACTGCTGGTCTTCCAGGGAACGATCAAAGCGTAGACTGTTTGAGACATTACATTTATGGAGGGATGTGCGCATGGTGACTGTTGTATTCAATCCCGAAGCAATTACTGAGTTTCATCAGCACACTGATAGTCCACAGATTACAGAATGCCTCCAGATATGCATCGGAGACTACTACTGGTCTTCCAGGGAATGATCAAAGCGTAGACTGTTTGAGACATACCTCCCGTGTAGGAAAGTGCGCATGGTGACTGTTGAATTCTATCCCGATGCAATTTCTGTGTTTCATCAACTCTCTGATAGTCCACACATTACATAATGCCACCAGATGTGCATCGGAAACTACTACTGGTCTTCCAGGGAACGATCAAAGCGTAGACTGTTAGAGACATTACTCCAATGGAGGAAAGAGCGCATGGTCACTGTTGTATTCAATCCCGATGCAATTACTGTGTTTCATCAACACTCTGATAGTCTACACATTACAGAATGCGACGAGATGTGCATCGGAAACTACTACTGGTCTTCCAGGGAACGATCAAAGCGTAGATTGTTTGAGACATTACTCCCGTACAGGAAGGTGCGCATGGTGACTGTAGTATTCAATCCCGATGCATTTTCTATGTTTCATCAACACTCTGATGGTCCACAGATGACAGAATGCCTCCAGATGTGCATCGGAAACTAGTACTGGTC
Source organism: Schistocerca gregaria (assembly GCF_023897955.1). Classification (NCBI taxonomy): domain Eukaryota; kingdom Metazoa; phylum Arthropoda; class Insecta; order Orthoptera; family Acrididae; genus Schistocerca; species Schistocerca gregaria. Next base: position 4,942,780 of record NW_026061699.1, read on the forward strand.
TTCCAAGTGACGATCAAAGTGTAAAACCCTTTGAGACATTACTCCCATGGAGGAATGTGATTATGGTGACTGTTGTATTCAATCCCGATGCGTTTTCTGTGTTTCATCAACACCCTGACAGTCCACAGATTACAGAATGCCACCAGATGTGCATCGGAAACTACTACTGGTTTTCCAGGAAACGAACAAAGCGTAGACTGTTTCAGACATTACTCCCATGGAGGATAGTGCGGATGGTGACTGTTGTATTCAATCCCAATGCAATTTCTGTGTTTCATCAACACTCTGATAGTCCACAGATTACAGAATGCCACCAGATGTGCATCGGAAACTACTACTGGTCTTCCAAGGGACTATCAAAGCGTAGACTGTTTGAGACATAACTCCCGTGGAGGAAAGTGCGCATGGAAACTGTTGTATTCAATCCCGATGCAATTTCTGTGTTTCATCAACACTCTGATAGTCCACAGATTACAGAATGCCACCAGATGTGCATCGGAAACTACTACTGGTCTTCCAGGAAACGAACAAAGCGTAGACTGTTAGAGACATTACTCCCATGGAGGAAAGTGCGCATGGTGACGGTTGTATTCAATCCCGATGCAATTACTGTGTTTCATCAACACTCTGATAGTGTACACATTACAGAATGCGACCAGATGTGCATCGGAAACCACTACTGGTCTTCCAGGGAACGATCAAAGCGTAGATTGTTTGAGACATTACTCCCGTACAGGAAAGTGCGCATGGTGACTGTTGTATTCAATCCCGATGCAATTACTGTGTTTCATCAACACTCTGATAGTCTACACATTACAGAAAGCGACCAGATGTGCATCGGAAACTACTACTGGTCTTCCAGGGAACGATCAAAGCGTAGATTGTTTGAGACATTACTCCCGTACAGGAAAGTGCGCATGGTGACTGTTGTATTCAATCCAGATGCAATTTCTGTGTTTCATCAACATTCTGATAGTCCACAGATTACAGAATGCCTCCAGATTTGCATCGGAAACTACTACTGGTCTTCCAGGGAACGATCAAAGCGTAGACTGTTTAAGACATTACTCCCATGTAGGAAAGTGCGCATATTGACTGTTGTATTCAATCCCGATGCAATTTCTGTGTTTCATCAACACTCTGATGGTCCACAGATTACAGAATGCCTCCAGATGTGCATCGGGAACTACTACTGGTCTTCTAGGGAACGATAAAAGCGTAGACTGCTTGAGACATTACTTTTATGGAGGGATGTGCGCATGGTGACTGTTGTATTCAATATCGATGCAATTTCTGTGTTTCATCAACACTCTGATAGTCCACAGATTTCAGAATGCCTCCAGATGTGCGTCGGAAATTGCTACTGGTCTTCCAGGGAACGATCAAAGCGTAAACTCGTTGAGACATTACTCGCATGGAGGAAAGTGCGCATGGTGACTGTTGTATTCAATCCCAATGCAATTTCTGTGTTTCATCAACACTCTGATAGTCCACAGATTACAGAATGCCACCAGATGTGCATCGGAAACTACTACTGGTTTTCCAGGGAACGATCAAAGCGTAGACTGTTTGAGACATAACTCCTGTGGAAGAAAGTGCGCATGGAGACTGTTGTATTCAATCCCGATGCAATTTCTGTGTTTCATCAACACTCTGATAGTCCACAGATTACAGAATGCCACCAGATGTGCATCGGAAACTACTACTGGTCTTCCAGGGAACGATCAAAGCGTAGACTGTAAGAGACATTACTCCCATGGAGGAAAGTGCGCATGGTGACTGTTGTATTCAATCCCGATGCAATTACTGTGTTTCATCAACACTCTGATAGTCTACACATTACAGAAAGCGACCAGATGTGCATCGGAAACTACTACTGGTCTTCCAGGGAACGATCAAAGCGTAGACTGCTTGAGACATTACTTTTATGGAGTATGTGCGCATGGTGACTGTTGTATTCAATATCGATGCAATTTCTGTGTGTCATCAACACTCTGATATTCCACAGATTTCAGAATGCCTCCAGATGTGCATCGGAAACTGCTACTGGTCTTCCAGGGAACGATCAAAGCGTAAACTCGTTGGGAAATTACTCCCATGGAGGAAAGTGCGCATGGTGACTGTTGTATTCAATCCCAATGCATTTTCTGTGTTTCATCAACACTCTGACAGTCCACAGATTACACAATGCCACGAGGTGTGGATCGGAAACTACTACTGGTCTTCCAGGGAACGATGAAAGCGTAGACTGTTTCAGACATTACTCCCATGGAGGAAAGTGCAGATGGTGACTGTTGTATTCAATCCCAATGCAATTTCTGTGTTTCATCAACACTCTGATAGTCCACAGATTACAGAATGCCACCAGATGTGCATCGGAAACTACTGCTGGTCTTCCAGGGAACGATCAAAACGTAAAGTGTTTGAGACATTACTTTTATGTAGGAATGTGCGCATGGTGACTGTTGTATTCAATCCCGATGCAATTTCTGTGTTTCATCAACACTCTGATAGTCCACAGATAACAGAATGCCTCCAGATGTGGATCGGAAACTACTACTGGTCATCCAGGGAACGATCAAAGCGTAAACTCTTTGAGACATTACTATAATGGAGGAAAGTGCGAATGGTGACTGTTGTATTCAATCCCGATGCAATTTCTGTGTTTCATCAACACTCTGATAGTCCACAGATAACAGAATGCCTCCAGATGTGCATCGGAAACTACTACTGGTCTTCCAGGGAACGATCAAAGCGTAAACTCTTTGAGACATTACTCTAATGGAGGAAAGTGCGCATGGTGACTGTTGTATTCAATCCCGATGCAATTTCTGTGTTTCATCAACATTCTGATAGTCCACAGATTACAGAATGCCTCCAGATGTGCATCGGAAACTACTACTGGTCTTCCAGGGAACGGATAAAGCGTAGACTGTTTGAGACATTACTCCCATGGAGGAAAGTGCGCATGGTGACTGTTGTATTCAATCCCGATGCAATTTCTGTGTTTCATCAACACTCTGATAGTCCACAGATAACAGAATGCCTCCAGATGTGCATCGGAAACTACTACTTGTCACCCAGGGAAAGATCAAAACGTAAACTCTTTGAGACATTACTCCCATGGAGGAAAGTGCGCATGGTGACTGTTGTATTCAATCCCGATGCAATTTCTGTGTTTCATAAACACTCTGATAGTCCACAGATTACAGAATGCCTCCAGATGTGCATCGGAAACTACTACTGGTCTTCCAGGGAACGATCAAAGCGTAGACTGTTAGAGACATTACTCCAATCGAGGAATGTGCGAATGGTGACTGTTGTATTCAATCCCAATGCAATTTCTGTGTTTCATCAACACTCTGATAGTCCACAGATTACAGAATGCCTCCAGATGTGCATCGGAAACTACTACTTGTCACCCAGGGAAAGATCAAAACGTAAACTCTTTGAGACATTACTCCCATGGAGGAAAGTGCGCATGGTGACTGTTGTATTAAATCCCGATGCAATTTCTGTCTTTCATCAACATTCTGATAGCCCACAGATTACAGAATGCCTAAAGATGTGCATCGGAAACTGCTACTGGTCTTCCAGGGAACGATCAAATCTTAGATTGTTTGAGACAAAACTCCCGTGGAGGAAAGTGCGCATGGTGACTGTTGTATTCAATCAGAATGCAATTTCTGTGTTTCATCAACATCCTGATAGTCCACAGATTACAGAATGCCACCAGATGTGCATCGGAAACTACTACTGGTCTTCCAAGGGACGATCAAAGCGTAGACTGTTTGAGACATAACTCCCGTGGAGGAAAGTGCGCATGGAAACTGTTGTATTCAATCCCGATGCAATTTCTGTGTTTCATAAACACTCTGATAGTCCACAGATTACAGAATGCCTCCAGATGTGCATCGGTAACTACTACTGGTCTTCCAGGGAACGATCAAAGCGTAGACTGTTAGAGACATTACTCCCATCGAGGAATGTGCGAATGGTGACTGTTGTATTCAATCCCAATGCAATTTCTATGTTTCCTCAACACTCTGATAGTCCACAGATTACAGAATGCCACAAGATGTGCATCGGAAACTACTACTGGTCTTCCAAGGGACGATCAAAGCGTAGACTGTTTGAGACATAACTCCCGTGGAGGAAAGTGCGCATGGAAACTGTTGTATTCAATCGCGATGCAATTTCTGTGTTTCATCAACACTCTGATAGTCCATAGATAACAGAATGCCTCCAGATGTGCATCGGAAACTACTACTGGTCTTCCAGGGAACGATCAAAGCGTAAACTCTTTGAGATATTACTGCCATGGAGGAAACTGCGCATGGTGACTGTTGTATTCAATCCCGGTGCAATTTCTCTGTTTCATCAACATTCTGATAGTCCACAGATTACAGAATGCCTGCAGATGTGCATCGGAAACTACTACTGGTCTTCCAGGGAACGATCAAAGCGTAGACTGTTTAAGACATTACTCCCATTTAGGAAAGTGCGCATGGTGACTGTTGTATTCTATCGCGATGCAGTTTTTGTGTTTCATCAACACTCTGATGGTCCACAGATTACAGAATGCCTCCAGATGTGCATCGGGAACTACTACAGGTCTTCCAGGGAACGATCAAAGCGTAGACTGCTTGAGACATTACTTTTATGGAGTAATGTGCGCATGGTGACTGTTGTATTCAATATCGGTGCAATTTCTGTGATTCATCAACACCCTGATATTATACAGATATCAGAATGCCTCCAGATGTGCATCGGAAACTGCTACTGGTCTTCCAGGGAACGATCAAAGCGTAAACTCGTTGAGACATTACTCGCATGGAGGAAAGTGCGCATGGTGACTGTTGTATTCAATCCCAATGCAATTTCTGTGTTTCATCAACACTCTGATAGTCCACAGATTACAGAATGCCACCAGATGTGCATCGGAAACTACTACTGGTCTTCCAAGGGACGATCAAAGCGTAGACTGTTTGAGACATAACTCCCGTGGAGGAAAGTGCGCATGGAAACTGTTGTATTCAATCCCGATGCAATTTCTGTGTTTCATCAACACTCTGATAGTCCACAGATTACAGAATGCCACCAGATGTGCATCGGAAACTATTACTGGTCTTCCAGGGAACGATCAAAGCGTAGACTGTTAGAGACATTACTCCCATGGAGGAAAGTGCGCATGGTGACGGTTGTATTCAATCCCGATGCAATTACTGTGTTTCATCAACACTCTGATAGTCTACACATTACAGAATGCGACCAGATGTGCATCGGAAACTACTACTGGTCTTCCAGGGAACGATCAAAGCGTAGACTGTTAGAGACATTACTCCAATGGAGGAAAGAGCGCATGGTCACTGTTGTATTCAATCCCGATGCAATTACTGTGTTTCATCAACACTCTGATAGTCCATAGATAACAGAATGCCTCCAGATGTGGATCGGACACTACTACTGGTATTCCAGGGAACGATCAAAGCGTAAACTCTTTGAGACATTACTGCCATGGAGGAAAGTGCGCATGGTGACTGTTGTATTCAATCCCGGTGCAATTTCTGTGTTTCATCAACATTCTGATAGTCCACAGATTACAGAATGCCTCCAGATGTGCATCGGAAACTACTACTGAACTTCCAGGGAACGATCAAATCGTAGACTGTTTAAGACATTACTCCCATGGAGGAAAGTGCGCATGGTGACTGTTGTATTCAATCCCGATGCAATTTCTGTGTTTCATCAACACTCTGATGGTCCACAGATTACAGAATGCCTCCAGATGTGCATCGGGAACTACTACAGGTCTTCCAGGGAACGATCAAAGCGTAGACTGCTTGAGACATTACTTTTATGGAGTAATGTGCGCATGGTGACTGTTGTATTCTATATCGATGCAATTTCTGTGTTTCATCAACACTCTGATATTCCACAGATTTCAGAATGCCTCCAGATGTGCATCGGAAGCTGCTACTGGTCTTCCAGGGAACGATCAAAGCGTAAACTCGTTGATACATTACTCGCATGGAGGAAAGTGCTCATTGAGACTGTTGTATTCAATCCCGATGCATTTTCTGTGTTTCATCAACAATCTGACAGTCCACAGATTACAGAATGCCACGAGGTGTGGATCGGAAACTACTACTGGTCTTCCAGGGAACGATGAAAGCGTAGACTGTTTCAGACATTACTCCCATGGAGGAAAGTGCGGGTGGTCATTGTTGTATTCACTCCCAATGCAATTTCTGTGTTTCATCATCACTCTGATAGTCCACAGATTACAGAACGCCACCAGATGTGCATCGGAAACTACTGCTGGTCTTCCAGGGAACGATCAAAGCGTAGACTGTTTGAGACATTACATTTATGGAGGGATGTGCGCATGGTGACTGTTGTATTCAATCCCGAAGCAATTACTGAGTTTCATCAGCACACTGATAGTCCACAGATTACAGAATTCCTCCAGATATGCATCGGAGACTACTACTGGTCTTCCAGGGAATGATCAAAGCGTAGACTGTTTGAGACATACCTCCCGTGTAGGAAAGTGCGCATGGTGACTGTTGAATTCTATCCCGATGCAATTTCTGTGTTTCATCAACTCTCTGAGAGTCCACACATTACATAATGCCACCAGATGTGCATCGGAAACTACTACTGGTCTTCCAGGGAACGATCAAAGCGTAGACTGTTAGAGACATTACTCCAATGGAGGAAAGAGCGCATGGTCACTGTTGTATTCAATCCCGATGCAATTACTGTGTTTCATCAACACTCTGATAGTCTACACATTACAGAATGCGACGAGATGTGCATCGGAAACTACTACTGGTCTTCCAGGGAACGATCAAAGCGTAGATTGTTTGAGACATTACTCCCGTACAGGAAGGTGCGCATGGTGACTGTAGTATTCAATCCCGATGCATTTTCTGTGTTTCATCAACACTCTGATGGTCCACAGATGACAGAATGCCTCCAGATGTGCATCGGAAACTAGTACTGGTCTTCCAAGTGACGTTCAAAGTGTAAAACCCTTTGAGACATTACTCCCATGGAGGAATGTGAGCATGGTGACTGTTGTATTCAATCCCGATGCGTTTTCTGTGTTTCATCAACACCCTGACAGTCACAGATTACAGAATGCCACCAGATGTGCATCGGAAACTACTACTGGTCTTCCAGGAAACGAACAAAGCGTAGACTGTTTCAGACATTACTCCCATGGAGGATAGTGCGGATGGTGACTGTTGTATTCAATCCCAATGCAATTTCTGTGTTTCATCAACACTCTGATAGTCCACAGATTACAGAATGCCACCAGATGTGCATCGGAAACTACTACTGGTCTTCCAAGGGACGATCAAAGCGTAGACTGTTTGAGACATAACTCCCGTGGAGGAAAGTGCGCATGGAAACTGTTGTATTCAATCCCGATGCAATTTCTGTGTTTCATCAACACTCTGATAGTCCACAGATTACAGAATGCCACCAGATGTGCATCGGAAACTACTACTGGTCTTCCAGGAAACGAACAAAGCGTAGACTGTTAGAGACATTACTCCCATGGAGGAAAGTGCGCATGGTGACGTTTGTATTCAATCCCGATGCAATTACTGTGTTTCATCAACACTCTGATAGTGTACACATTACAGAATGCGACCAGATGTGCATCGGAAAGCACTACTGGTCTTCCAGGGAACGATCAAAGCGTAGATTGTTTGAGACATTACTCCCGTACAGGAAAGTGCGCATGGTGACTGTTGTATTCAATCCCGATGCAATTTCTGTGTTTCATCAACACTCTGATAGTCCATAGATAACAGAATGCCTCCAGATGTGCATCGGAAACTACTACTGGTCTTCCAGGGAACGATCAAAGCGTAAACTCTTTGAGGCATTACTGCCATGGAGGAAAGTGCGCATGGTGACTGTTGTATTCAATCCCGGTGCAATTTCTGTGTTTCATCAACATTCTGATAGTCCACAGATTACAGAATGCCTCCAGATGTGCATCGGAAACTACTACTGGTCTTCCAGGGAACGATCAAAGCGTAGACTGTTTAAGACATTACTCCCATGTAGGAAAGTGCGCATATTGACTGTTGTATTCAATCCCGATGCAATTTCTGTGTTTCATCAACACTCTGATGGTCCACAGATTACAGAATGCCTCCAGATGTGCATCGGGAACTACTACTGGTCTTCTAGGGAACGATCAAAGCGTAGACTGCTTGAGACATTACTTTTATGGAGGAATGTGCGCATGGTGACTGTTGTATTCAATATCGATGCAATTTCTGTGTTTCATCAACACTCTGATAGTCCACAGATTTCAGAATGCCTCCAGATGTGCGTCGGAAATTGCTACTGGTCTTCCATTGAACGATCAAAGCGTAAACTCGTTGAGACATTACTCGCATGGAGGAAAGTGCGCATGGTGACTGTTGTATTCAATCCCAATGCAATTTCTGTGTTTCATCAACACTCTGATAGTCCACAGATTACAGAATGCCACCAGATGTGCATCGGAAACTACTACTGGTTTTCCAAGGAACGATCAAAGCGTAGACTGTTTGAGACATAACTCCTGTGGAAGAAAGTGCGCATGGAGACTGTTGTATTCAATCCCGATGCAATTTCTGTGTTTCATCAACACTCTGATAGTCCACAGATTACAGAATGCCACCAGATGTGCATCGGAAACTACTACTGGTCTTCCAGGGAACGATCAAAGCGTAGACTGTAAGAGACATTACACCCATGGAGGAAAGTGCGCATGGTGACTGTTGTATTCAATCCCGATGCAATTACTGTGTTTCATCAACACTCTGATAGTCTACACATTACAGAAAGCGACCAGATGTGCATCGGAAACTACTACTGGTCTTCCAGGGAACGATCAAAGCGTAGATTGTTTGAGACATTACTCCCGTACAGGAAAGTGCGCATGGTGACTGTTGTATTCAATCCCGATGCAATTTCTGTGTTTCATCAACATTCTGATAGTCCACAGATTACAGAATGCCTCCAGATTTGCATCGGAAACTACTACTGGTCTTCCAGGGAACGATCAAAGCGTAGAATGTTTGAGACATTACTCCCGTACAGGAAAATGCGCATGGTGACTGTTGTATTGAATCCCGATGCAATTTCTGTGTTTCATCAACACTCTGATGGGCCACAGATTACAGAATGCCTCCAGATGTGCATCGGGAACTACTACTGGTCTTCCAGGGAACGATCAAAGCGTAGACTGCTTGAGACATTACTTTTATAGAGTATGTGCGCATGGTGACTGTTGTATTCAATATCGATGCAATTTCTGTGTGTCATCAACACTCTGATATTCCACAGATTTCAGAATGCCTCCAGATGTGCATCGGAAACTGCTACTGGTCTTCCAGGGAACGATCAAAGCGTAAACTCGTTCGGAAATTACTCCCATGGAGGAAAGTGCGCATGGTGACTGTTGTATTCAATCCCAATGCATTTTCTGTGTTTCATCAACACTCTGACAGTCCACAGATTACAGAATGCCACGAGGTGTGGATCGGAAACTACTACTGGTCTTCCAGGGAACGATGAAAGCGTAGACTGTTTCAGACATTACTCCCATGGAGGAAAGTGCAGATGGTGACTGTTGTATTCAATCCCAATGCAATTTCTGTGTTTCATCAACACTCTGATAGTCCACAGATTACAGAATGCCACCAGATGTGCATCGGAAACTACTGCTGGTCTTCCAGGGAACGATCAAAACGTAGAGTGTTTGAGACATTACTTTTATGTAGGAATGTGCGCATGGTGACTGTTGTATTCAATCCCGATGCAATTTCTGTGTTTCATCAACACTCTGATAGTCTACACATTACATAATGCCACCAGATGTGCATCGGAAACTACTACTGGTCTTACAGGGAACGATCAAAGCGTAGACTGTTAGAGACATTACTCCAATGGAGGAAAGAGCGCATGGTCACTGTTGTATTCAATCCCGATGCAATTACTGTGTTTCATCAACACTCTGATAGTCTACACATTACAGAATGCGACGAGATGTGCATCGGAAACTACTACTGGTCTTCCAGGGAACGATCAAAGCGTAGATTGTTTGAGACATTACTCCCGTACAGGAAGGTGCGCATGGTGACTGTAGTATTCAATCCCGATGCATTTTCTGTGTTTCATCAACACTCTGATGGTCCACAGATGACAGAATGCCTCCAGATGTGCATCGGAAACTAGTACTGGTCTTCCAAGTGACGATCAAAGTGTAAAACCCTTTAAAACATTACTCCCATGGAGGAATGTGAGCATGGTGACTGTTGTATTCAATCCCGATGCGTTTTCTGTGTTTCATCAACACCCTGACAGTCCACAGATTACAGAATGCCACCAGATGTGCATCGGAAACTACTACTGGTCTTCCAGGAAACGAACAAAGCGTAGACTGTTTCAGACATTACTCCCATGGAGGATAGTGCGGATGGTGACTGTTGTATTCAATCCCAATGCAATTTCTGTGTTTCATCAACACTCTGATAGTCCACAGATTACAGAATGCCACCAGATGTGCATCGGAAACTACTACTGGTCTTCCAAGGGACGATCAAAGCGTAGACTGTTTGAGACATAACTCCCGTGGAGGAAAGTGCGCATGGAAACTGTTGTATTCAATCCCGATGCAATTTCTGTGTTTCATCAACACTCTGATAGTCCACAGATTACAGAATGCCACCAGATGTGCATCGGAAACTACTACTGGTCTTCCAGGAAACGAACAAAGCGTAGACTGTTAGAGACATTACTCCCATGGAGGAAAGTGCGCATGGTGACGGTTGTATTCAATCCCGATGAATTACTGTGTTTCATCAACACTCTGATAGTGTACACATTACAGAATGCGACCAGATGTGCATCGGAAACCACTACTGGTATTCCAGGGAACGATCAAAGCGTAGATTGTTTGAGACATTACTCCCGTACAGGAAAGTGCGCATGGTGACTGTTGTATTCAATCCCGATGCAATTTCTGTGTTTCATCAACACTCTGATAGTCCATAGATAACAGAATGCCTCCAGATGTGCATCGGAAACTACTACTGGTCTTCCAGGGAACGATCAAAGCGTAAACTCTTTGAGGCATTACTGCCATGGAGGAAAGTGCGCATGGTGACTGTTGTATTCAATCCCGGTGCAATTTCTGTGTTTCATCAACATTCTGATAGTCCACATATTACAGAATGCCTCCAGATGTGCATCGGAAACTACTACTGGTCTTCCAGGGAACGATCAAAGCGTAGACTGTTTAAGACATTACTCCCATGTAGGAAAGTGCGCATATTGACTGTTGTATTCAATCCCGATGCAATTTCTGTGTTTCATCAACACTCTGATGGTCCACAGATTACAGAAATCCTCCAGATGTGCATCGGGAACTACTACTGGTCTTCTAGGGAACGATCAAAGCGTAGACTGCTTGAGACATTACTTTTATGGAGGAATGTGCGCATGGTGACTGTTGTATTCAATATCGATGCAATTTCTGTGTTTCATCAACACTCTGATAGTCCACAGTTTTCAGAATGCCTCCAGATGTGCGTCGGAAATTGCTACTGGTCTTCCAGGGAACGATCAAAGCGTAAACTCGAGGAGACATTACTCGCATGGAGGAAAGTGCGCATGGTGACTGTTGTATTCAATCCCGATGCAATTTCTGTGTTTCATCAACATTCTGATAGTCCACAGATTACAGAATGCCTCCAGATTTGCATCGGAAACTACTACTGGTCTTCCAGGGAACGATCAAAGCGTAGAATGTTTGAGACATTACTCCCGTACAGGAAAATGCGCATGGTGACTGTTGTATTGAATCCCGATGCAATTTCTGTGTTTCATCAACACTCTGATGGGCCACAGATTACAGAATGCCTCCACATGTGCATCGGGAACTACTACTGGTCTTCCAGGGAACGATCAAAGCGTAGACTGCTTGAGACATTACTTTTATGGAGTATGTGCGCATGGTGACTGTTGTATTCAATCCCAATGCATTTTCTGTGTTTCATCAACACTCTGACAGTCCACAGATTACAGAATGCCACGAGGTGTGGATCGGAAACTACTACTGGTCTTCCAGGGAACGATGAAAGCGTAGACTGTTTCAGACATTACTCCCATGGAGGAAAGTGCAGATGGTGACTGTTGTATTCAATCAGAATGCAATTTCTGTGTTTCATCAACACTCTGATAGTCCACAGATTACAGAATGCCACCAGATGTGCATCGGAAACTACTGCTGGTCTTCCAGGGAACGATCAAAACGTAGAGTGTTTGAGACATTACTTTTATGTAGGAATGTGCGCATGGTGACTGTTGTATTCAATCCCGATGCAATTTCTGTGTTTCATCAACACTCTGATAGTCTACATATTACAGAATGCCTCCAGATGTGCATCGGAAACTGGTACTGGTCTTGCAGGGAACGATCAAAGCGTAAACTCTTTGAGACATTACGCCCATGGAGGGAGGTGCGCATGGTGACTGTTGTATTCAATCCCAATGCAATTTCTGTGTTTCATCAAAACTCTGATAGTCCACAGATTACAGAATGCCACCAGATGTGCATCGGAAACTACTACTGGTCTTCCAGGGAACGATCAAAGCGCAGACTGTTTGAGACACTACTTTTATGGAGGAATGTGCGCTTGATGACTGTTGTATTCAATCCCGAAGCAATTTCTGTGTTTCATCAGCACTCTGATAGTCCACAGATTACAGAATGTCTCCAGATATGCATCGGAGACTACTACTGGTCTTCCAGGGAACGATCAAAGCGTACACAGTTTGAGACATACCTCTCGTGGAGGAAACTGCGCATGGTGACTGTTGTATTCAAACCCGATGCAATTTCTGTGTTTCATCAACACTCTGATAGTCCACAGATTACAGAATGCCATCAGATGTGCATCGGAAACTATTACTGGTCTTCCAGGGAACGATTAAAGCGTAAACTGTAAGAGACATTACTCCCATGGAGGAAAGTGCGCATGGTGACTGTTGTATTCAATCCCGATGCAATTACTGTGTTTCATCAACACTCTGATAGTCTACACATTACAGAATGCGACCAGATGTGCATCGGAAACTACTACTGGTCTTCCAGGGAACGATCAAAGCGTAGATTGTTTGAGACATTACTCCCGTACAGGAAAGTGCTCATGGTGACTGTTGTATTCAATCCCTATGCAATTTCTGTGTTTCATCAACATTCTGATAGGCCACATATTACAGAATGCCTCCAGATGTGCATCGGAAACTACTACTGGTCATCCAGGGAACGATCAAAGCGTAGACTGTTTAAGACATTACTCCCATGGAGGAAAGTGCGCATGGTGACTGTCGTATTCAATCCCGATGCAATTTCTGTGTTTCATCAACACTCTGATGGGCCACAGATTACAGAATGCCGCCAGATGTGCATCGGGAACTACTACTGGTCTTCCAGGGAACGATCAAAGCGTAGACTGCTTGAGACATTACTGCCATGGAGTAATGTGCGCATGGTGACTGTTGTATTCAATATGGATGCAATTTCTGTGTTTCATCAACACTCTGATATTCCACAGATTTCAGAATGCCTCCAGATGTGCAACGGAAACTGCTACTGGTCTTCCAGGGAACGATCAAAGCGTAAACTCGTTGAGACATTACTCCCATGGAGGAAAGTGCGCATGGTGACTGTTGAATTCAATCCCGATGCATTTTCTGTGTTTCATCAACACTCTGATAGTCCACAGATTACAGAATGCCACCAGATGTGCATCGGAAACTACTGCTGGTCTTCCAGGGAACGATCAAAGCGTAGACTGTTTGAGACATTACTTTTATGGAGGAATGTGCGCATGGTGATTGTTGTATTCAATCCCGATTCATTTTCTGTGTTTCATCAACACTCTGATAGTCCACAGATTACAGAATGCCAAGAGATGTGGATCGGAAACTACTACTGGTCTTCCAGGGAACGATGGAAGCGTAGACTCTTTCAGACATTACTCCCATGGAGGAAAGAGCGGATGGTGACTGTTGTATTCAATACCAATGCAATTACTGTGTTTCATCAAAACTCTGATAGTCCACAGATTACAGAATGCCACCAGATGTGCATCGGAAATTACTACTGGTCTTCCAGGGAACGATCAAAGCGTAGACTGTTTGAAACACTACTTTTATGGAGGAATGTGTGCATGATGACTGTTGTATTCAATCCCGATGCAATTTCTGTGTTTCATCAACATTCTGATAGTCCACAGATTACAGAATGCCTCCAGATTTGCATCGGAAACTACTACTGGTCTTCCAGGGATCGATCAAAGCGTAGATTGTTTGAGACATTACTCCCGTACAGGAAAATGAGCATGGTGACTGTTGTATTGAATCCCGATGCAATTTCTGTGTTTCATCAACACTCTGATGGGCCACAGATTACAGATTGCCTCCAGATGTGCATCGGGAACTACTACTGGTCTTCCAGGGAACGATCAAAGCGTAGACTGCTTGAGACATTACTTTTATGGAGTATGTGCGCATGGTGACTGTTGTATTCAATATCGATGCAATATCTGTGTTTCATCAACACTCTGATATTCCACAGATTTCAGAATGCCTCCAGATGTGCATCGGAAACTGCTACTGGTCTTCCAGGGAACGATGAAAGCGTAGACTGTTTCAGACATTACTCCCATGGAGGAAAGTGCAGATGGTGACTGTTGTATTCAATCCCAATGCAATTTCTGTGTTTCATCAACACTCTGATAGTCCACAGATTACAGAATGCCACCAGATGTGCATCGGAAACTACTGCTGGTCTTCCAGGGAACGATCAAAACGTAGACTGTTTGAGACATTACTTTTATGGAGGAATGTGCGCATGGTGACTGTTGTATTCAATCCCGATGCAATTTCTGTGTTTCATCAACACTCTGATAGTCTACATATTACAGAATGCTCCAGATGTGCATCGGAAACTGGTACTGGTCTTGCAGGGAACGATCAAAGCGTAAACTCTTTGAGACATTACGCCCATGGAGGGAAGTGCGCATGGTGACTGTTGTATTCAATCCCAATGCAATTTCTGTGTTTCATCAGCACTCTGATAGTCCACAGATTACAGAATGCCTCCAGATATGCATCGGAGACTACTACTGGTCTTCCAGGGAACGATCAAAGCGTACACAGTTTGAGACATACCTCCCGTGGAGGAAACGGCGCATTGTGACTGTTGTATTCAAACCCGATGCAATTTCTGTGTTTCATCAACAATCTGATAGTCCACAGATTACAGAATGCCATCAGATGTGCATCGGAAACTACTACTGGTCTTCCAGGGAACGATTAAAGTGTAGACTGTAAGAGACATTACTCCCATGGAGGAAAGTGCGCATGGTGACTGTTGTATTCAATCCCGATGCAATTACTGTGTTTCATCAACACTCTGATAGTCTACACATTACAGAATGCGACCAGATGTGCCTCGGAAACTACTACTGGTCTTCCAGGGAACGATCAAAGCGTAGATTGTTTGAGACATTACTCCCGTACAGGAAAGTGCTCATGGTGACTGTTGTATTCAATCCCTATGCAATTTCTGTGTTTCATCAACATTCTGATAGGCCACATATTACAGAATGCCTCCAGATGTGCATCGGAAACTACTACTGGTCTTCCAGGGAACGATCAAAGCGTAGACTGTTTAAGACATTACTCCCATGGAGGAAAGTGCGCATGGTGACTGTCGTATTCAATCCCGATGCAATTTCTGTGTTTCATCAACACTCTGATGGGCCACAGATTACAGAATGCCTCCAGATGTGCATCGGGAACTACTACTGGTCTTCCAGGGAACGATCAAAGCGTAGACTGCTTGAGACATTACTGCCATGGAGTAATGTGCGCATGGTGACTGTTGTATTCAATATGGATGCAATTTCTGTGTTTCATCAACACTCTGATTTTCCACAGATTTCAGAATGCCTCCAGATGTGCAACGGAAAGTGCTACTGGTCTTCCAGGGAACGATCAAAGCGTAAACTCGTTGAGACATTACTCCCATGGAGGAAAGTGAGCATGGTGACTGTTGTATTCAATCCCGTGCATTTTCTGTGATTCATCAACACTCTGATAGTCCACAGATTACAGAATGCCACCAGATGTGCATCGGAAACTACTGTTGGTCTTCCAGGGAACGATCAAAGCGTAGACTGTTTGAGACATTACTTTTATGGAGGAATGTGCGCATGGTGACTGTTGAATTCTATCCCGATGCAATTTCTGTGTTTCATCAACACTCTGATAGTCTACATATTACAGAATGCCTCCAGATGTGCATCGGAAACTGGTACTGGTCTTCCAGGGAACGATCAAAGCGTAAACTCTTAGAGACATTACTCCCATGGAGGGAAGTGCGCATGGTGACTGTTGTATTCAATCCCGATGCATTTTCTGTGTTTCATCAACACTCTGATAGTCCACAGATTACATAATGCCACCAGATGTGCATCGGAATCTACTACTGGTCTTCCAGGGAACGATCAAAGCATAGACTGTTAGAGACATAACTCTCGTGGAGGAAAGTGCGCATGGAGACTGTTGTATTCAATCCCGATGCAATTTCTGTGTTTCATCAACACTCTGATAGACCACAGATTACAGAATGCCAACAGATGTGCATCGGAAACTACTACTGGTCTTCCAGGGAACGATCAAAGCGTAGACTGTTTAAGACATTACTCCCATATAGGAAAGTGCGCATGGTGACTGTTGTATTCAATCCCGATGCAATTACTGTGTTTCATCAAAACTCTGATAGTCTACACATTACAGGATGCGACCAGATGTGCATCGGAAACTACTACTGGTCTTCCAGGGAACGATCAAAGCGTAGATTGTTTGAGACATTACTACCGTACAGGAAAGTGCGCATGGTGACTGTTGTATTCAATATCGATGCAATTTCTGTGTTTCATCAACACTCTGATCTTCCACAGATTTCAGAATGCCTCCAGATGTGCATCGGGAACTATTACTGGTCTTCCAGGGAACGATCAAAGCGTAGACTGCTTGAGACATTACTTTTATGGAGTATGTGCGCATGGTGACTGTTGTATTCAATATCGATGCAATATCTGTGTTTCATCAACACTCTGATATTCCACAGATTTCAGAATGCCTCCAGATGTGCATCGGAAACTGCTACTGGTCTTCCAGGGAACGATCAAAGCGTAAACTCGTTGGGAAATTACTCCCATGGAGGAAAGTGCGCATGGTGACTGTTGTATTCAATCCCAATGCATTTTCTGTGTTTCATCAACACTCTGACAGTCCACAGATTACAGAATGCCACGAGGTGTGGATCGGAAACTACTACTGGTCTTCCAGGGAACGATGAAAGCGTAGACTGTTTCAGACATTACTCCCATGGAGGAAAGTGCATATGGTGACTGTTGTATTCAATCCCAATGCCATTTCTGTGTTTCATCAACACTCTGATAGTCCACAGATTACAGAATGCCACCAGATGTGCATCGGAAACTACTGCTGGTTTTCCAGGGAACGATCAAAACGTAGACTGTTTGAGACATTACTTTTATGGAGGAATGTGCGCATGGTGACTGTTGTATTCAATCCCGATGCAATTTCTGTGTTTCATCAACACTCTGATAGTCTACATATTACAGAATGCCTCCAGATGTGCATCGGAAACTGGTACTGGTCTTGCAGGGAACGATCAAAGCGTAAACTCTTTGAGACATTACGCCCATGGAGGGAAGTGCGCATGGTGACTGTTGTATTCAATCCCAATGCAATTTCTGTGTTTCATCAAAACTCTGATAGTCCACAGATTACAGAATGCCACCAGATGTGCATCGGAAACTACTACTGGTCTTCCAGGGAACGATCAAAGCGGAGACTGTTTGAGACACTACTTTTATGGAGGAATGTGCGCATGATGACTGTTGTATTCAATCCCGAAACAATTTCTTTGTTTCATCAGCACTCTGATAGTCCACAGATTACAGAATGCCTCCAGATATGCATCGGAGACTACTACTGGTCTTCCAGGGAACGATCAAAGCGTACACAGTTTGAGACATACCTCCCGTGGAGGAAACTGCGCATGGTGACTGTTGTATTCAAACCCGATGCAATTTCTGTGTTTCATCAACACTCTGATAGTCCACAGATTACAGAATGCCATCAGATGTGCATCGGAAACTACTACTGGTCTTCCAGGGAACGATTAAAGCGTAGACTGTAAGAGACATTACTCCCATGGAGGAAAGTGCGCATGGTGACTGTTGTATTCAATCCCGATGCAATTACTGTGTTTCATCAACACTCTGATAGTCTACACATTACAGAATGCGACCAGATGTGCATCGGAAACTACTACTGGTCTTCCAGGGAATGATCAAAGCGTAGATTGTTGGAGACATTACTCCCGTACAGGAAAGTGCTCATGGTGACTGTTGTATTCAATCCCTATGCAATTTCTGTGTTTCATCAACATTCTGATAGGCCACATATTACAGAATGCCTCCAGATGTGCATCGGAAACTACTACTGGTCTTCCAGGGAACGATCAAAGCGTAGACTGTTTAAGACATTACTCCCATGGAGGAAAGTGCGCATGGTGACTGTCGTATTCAATCCCGATGCAATTTCTGTGTTTCATCAACACTCTGATGGGCCACAGATTACAGAATGCCTCCAGATGTGCAACGGAAACTGCTACTGGTCTTCCAGGGAACGATCAAAGCGTAAACTCGTTGAGACATTACTCCCATGGAGGAAAGTGCGCATGGTGACTGTTGTATTCAATCCCGATGCATTTTCTGTGTTTCATCAACACTCTGATAGTCCACAGATTACAGAATGCCACCAGATGTGCATCGGAAACTACTGCTGGTCTTCCAGGGAACGATCAAAGCGTAGACTGTTTGAGACATTACTTTTATGGAGGAATGTGCGCATGGTGACTATTGAATTCTATCCCGATGCAATTTCTGTGTTTCTTCAACACTCTGATAGTCTACATATTACAGAATGCCTCCAGATGTGCATCGGAAACTGGTACAGGTCTTCCAGGGAACGATCAAAGCGTAAACTCTTAGAGACATTACTCCCATGGAGGGAAGTGCGCATGGTGACTGTTGTATTCAATCCCGATGCATTTTCTGTGTTTCATCAACACTCTGATAGTCCACAGATTACAGAATGCCAAGAGATGTGGATCGGAAACTACTACTGGTCTTCCAGGGAACGATGGAAGCGTAGACTGTTTCAGACATTACTCCCATGGAGGAAAGTGCGGATGGTGACTGTTGTATTCAATACCAATGCAATTACTGTGTTTCATCAAAACTCTGATAGTCCACAGATTACAGAATGCCACCAGATGTGCATCGGAAACTACTACTGGTCTTCCAGGGAACGATCAAATCGTAGACTGTTTGAGACACTACTTTTATGGAGGAATGTGTGCATGATGACTGTTGTATTCAATCCCGAGGCAATTACTGTGTTTCATCAGCACTCTGATAGTCCACAGATTACAGAATGCCTCCAGATATGCATCGGAGACTACTACTGGTCTTCCAGGGAACGATCAAAGCGTAGACTGTTTGAGACATAGCTCCCATGGAGGAAAGTGCGCATGGTGACTGTTGTATTCAATCCCGATGCAATTTCTGTGTTTCATCAACACTCTGATAGTCCACAGATTACATAATGCCACCAGATGTGCATCGGAATCTACTACTGGTCTTCCAGGGAACGATCAAAGCATAGACTGTTAGAGACATAACTCTCGTGGAGGAAAGTGCGCATGGAGACTGTTGTATTCAATCCCGATGCAATTTCTGTGTTTCATCAACACTCTGATAGACCACAGATTACAGAATGCCAACAGATGTGCATCGGAAACTACTACTGGTCTTCCAGGGAACGATCAAAGCGTAGACTGTTTAAGACATTACTCCCATATAGGAAAGTGCGCATGGTGACTGTTGTATTCAATCCCGATGCAATTACTGTGTTTCATCAAAACTCTGATAGTCTACACATTACAGGATGCGACCAGATGTGCATCGGAAACTACTACTGGTCTTCCAGGGAACGATCAAAGCGTAGATTGTTTGAGACATTACTCCCGTACAGGAAAGTGCGCATGGTGACTGTTGTATTCAATATCGATGCAATTTCTGTGTTTCATCAACACTCTGATCTTCCACAGATTTCAGAATGCCTCCAGATGTGCATCGGAAACTGCTACTGGTCTTCCAGGAAACGATCAAAGCGTAAACTCGTTGATACATTATCCCATGGAGGAAAGTGCTCATGGTGACTGTTGTATTCAATCCCGATGCATTTTCTGTGTTTCATCAACATTCTGACAGTCCACAGATTACAGAATGCCAGGAGGTGTGGATCGGAAACTACTACTGGTCTTCCAGGGAACGATGAAAGCGTAGACTGTTTCAGACATTACTCCCATGGAGGAAAGTGCGGGTGGTGACTGTTGTATTCAATCCCAATGCAATTTCTGTGTTTCATCAACACTCTAATAGTCCACAGATTAAAGAATGCCTCGAGATGTGCATCGGAAACTACTACTGGTCCTACAGGGAACGATCAAAGCGTAGACTGTTTGGGACATACCTCCCGTGTAGGAAAGTGCGCATGGTGACTGTTGTATTCTATCCCGATGCAATTTCTGTGTTTCATCAACACTCTGATAGTCCACACATTACAGAATGCAACCAGATGTGCATCGGAAACTACTACTGGTCTTCCAGGGAACGTTCAAAGCGTAGATTGTTTGAGACACTACTTTTATGGAGGAATGTGCGCATGATGACTGTTGTATTCAATCCCGAAGCAATTTCTGTGTTTCATCAGCACTCTGATAGTCCACAGATTACAGAATGCCTCCAGATATGCATCGGAGACTACTACTGGTCTTCCAGGGAACGACCAAAGCGTAGACTGTTTGAGACATACCTCCCGTGGAGGAAACTGCGCATGGTGACTGTTGTATTCAATCCCGATGCAATTTCTGTGTTTCATCAACACTCTGATAGTCCACAGATTACAGAATGCCATCAGATGTGCATCGGAAACTACTACTGTTCTTCCAGGGAACGATCAAAGCGTAGACTGTAAGAGACATTACTCCCATGGAGGAATGTGCGCATGGTGACTGTTGTATTCAATCCCGATGCAATTACTGTGTTTCATCAACACTCTGATAGTCTAAACATTACAGAATGCGACCAGATGTGCATCGGAAACTACTACTGGTCTTCCAGGGAACGATCAATGCGTAGATTGTTTGAGACATTACTCCCATGGAGGAAAGTGCGCATGGTGACTGTTGTATTCAATCCCGATGCAATTTCTGTGTTTCATCAACACTCTGATAGTCCACAGATTACATAATGCCACCAGATGTGCATCGGAAACTACTACTGGTCTTTCAGGGAACGATCAAAGCGTAGACTGTTAGAGACATAACTCCCGTGGAGGAAAGTGCGCATGGAGACTGTTGTATTCAATGCCGATGCAATTTCTGTGTTTCATCAACACTCTGATAGTCCACAGATTACAGAATGCCACCAGATGTGCATCGGAAACTACTACTGGTCTTCCAGGGAACGATCAAAGCATAGACTGTTAGAGACATTACTCCCATGGAGGAAAGTGCGGGTGGTGACTGTTGTATTCAATCCCAATGCAATTTCTGTGTTTCATCAACACTCTGATAGTCCACAGATTACAGAATGCCTCCAGATGTGCGTCGGAAACTACTACTGGTCTTCCAGGGAACGATCAAAGCGTAGACTGTTTAAGACATTACTCGCATGGAGGAAAGTGCGCATGGCTACTGATGTATTCAATCCCGATGCAATTTCTGTGTTTCATCAACACTCTGATGGGCCACAGATTACAGAATGCCTCCAGATGTGCATCGGGAACTACTACTGGTCTTCCAGGGAACGATCAAAGCGTAGACTGCTTGAGACATTACTTTTATGGAGTATGTGCGCATGGTGACTGTTGTATTCAATATCGATGCAATATCTGTGTTTCATCAACACTCTGATATTCCACAGATTTCAGAATGCCTCCAGATGTGCATCGGAAACTGCTACTGGTCTTCCAGGGAACGATGAAAGCGTAGACTGTTTCAGACATTACTCCCATGGAGGAAAGTGCAGATGGTGACTGTTGTATTCAATCCCAATGCAATTTCTGTGTTTCATCAACACTCTGATAGTCCACAGATTACAGAATGCCACCAGATGTGCATCGGAAACTACTGCTGGTCTTCCAGGGAACGATCAAAACGTAGACTGTTTGAGACATTACTTTTATGGAGGAATGTGCGCATGGTGACTGTTGTATTCAATCCCGATGCAATTTCTGTGTTTCATCAACACTCTGATAGTCTACATATTACAGAATGCTCCAGATGTGCATCGGAAACTGGTACTGGTCTTGCAGGGAACGATCAAAGCGTAAACTCTTTGAGACATTACGCCCATGGAGGGAAGTGCGCATGGTGACTGTTGTATTCAATCCCAATGCAATTTCTGTGTTTCATCAGCACTCTGATAGGCCACATATTACAGAATGCCTCCAGATGTGCATCGGAAACTACTACTGGTCTTCCAGGGAACGATCAAAGCGTAGACTGTTTAAGACATTACTCCCATGGAGGAAAGTGCGCATGGTGACTGTCGTATTCAATCCCGATGCAATTTCTGTGTTTCATCAACACTCTGATGGGCCACAGATTACAGAATGCCTCCAGATGTGCAACGGAAACTGCTACTGGTCTTCCAGGGAACGATCAAAGCGTAAACTCGTTGAGACATTACTCCCATGGAGGAAAGTGCGCATGGTGACTGTTGTATTCAATCCCGATGCATTTTCTGTGTTTCATCAACACTCTGATAGTCCACAGATTACAGAATGCCACCAGATGTGCATCGGAAACTACTGCTGGTCTTCCAGGGAACGATCAAAGCGTAGACTGTTTGAGACATTACTTTTATGGAGGAATGTGCGCATGGTGACTATTGAATTCTATCCCGATGCAATTTCTGTGTTTCTTCAACACTCTGATAGTCTACATATTACAGAATGCCTCCAGATGTGCATCGGAAACTGGTACAGGTCTTCCAGGGAACGATCAAAGCGTAAACTCTTAGAGACATTACTCCCATGGAGGGAAGTGCGCATGGTGACTGTTGTATTCAATCCCGATGCATTTTCTGTGTTTCATCAACACTCTGATAGTCCACAGATTACAGAATGCCAAGAGATGTGGATCGGAAACTACTACTGGTCTTCCAGGGAACGATGGAAGCGTAGACTGTTTCAGACATTACTCCCATGGAGGAAAGTGCGGATGGTGACTGTTGTATTCAATACCAATGCAATTACTGTGTTTCATCAAAACTCTGATAGTCCACAGATTACAGAATGCCACCAGATGTGCATCGGAAACTACTACTGGTCTTCCAGGGAACGATCAAATCGTAGACTGTTTGAGACACTACTTTTATGGAGGAATGTGTGCATGATGACTGTTGTATTCAATCCCGAGGCAATTACTGTGTTTCATCAGCACTCTGATAGTCCACAGATTACAGAATGCCTCCAGATATGCATCGGAGACTACTACTGGTCTTCCAGGGAACGATCAAAGCGTAGACTGTTTGAGACATAGCTCCCATGGAGGAAAGTGCGCATGGTGACTGTTGTATTCAATCCCGATGCAATTTCTGTGTTTCATCAACACTCTGATAGTCCACAGATTACATAATGCCACCAGATGTGCATCGGAATCTACTACTGGTCTTCCAGGGAACGATCAAAGCATAGACTGTTAGAGACATAACTCTCGTGGAGGAAAGTGCGCATGGAGACTGTTGTATTCAATCCCGATGCAATTTCTGTGTTTCATCAACACTCTGATAGACCACAGATTACAGAATGCCAACAGATGTGCATCGGAAACTACTACTGGTCTTCCAGGGAACGATCAAAGCGTAGACTGTTTAAGACATTACTCCCATATAGGAAAGTGCGCATGGTGACTGTTGTATTCAATCCCGATGCAATTACTGTGTTTCATCAAAACTCTGATAGTCTACACATTACAGGATGCGACCAGATGTGCATCGGAAACTACTACTGGTCTTCCAGGGAACGATCAAAGCGTAGATTGTTTGAGACATTACTCCCGTACAGGAAAGTGCGCATGGTGACTGTTGTATTCAATATCGATGCAATTTCTGTGTTTCATCAACACTCTGATCTTCCACAGATTTCAGAATGCCTCCAGATGTGCATCGGAAACTGCTACTGGTCTTCCAGGAAACGATCAAAGCGTAAACTCGTTGATACATTATCCCATGGAGGAAAGTGCTCATGGTGACTGTTGTATTCAATCCCGATGCATTTTCTGTGTTTCATCAACATTCTGACAGTCCACAGATTACAGAATGCCAGGAGGTGTGGATCGGAAACTACTACTGGTCTTCCAGGGAACGATGAAAGCGTAGACTGTTTCAGACATTACTCCCATGGAGGAAAGTGCGGGTGGTGACTGTTGTATTCAATCCCAATGCAATTTCTGTGTTTCATCAACACTCTAATAGTCCACAGATTAAAGAATGCCTCGAGATGTGCATCGGAAACTACTACTGGTCCTACAGGGAACGATCAAAGCGTAGACTGTTTGGGACATACCTCCCGTGTAGGAAAGTGCGCATGGTGACTGTTGTATTCTATCCCGATGCAATTTCTGTGTTTCATCAACACTCTGATAGTCCACACATTACAGAATGCAACCAGATGTGCATCGGAAACTACTACTGGTCTTCCAGGGAACGTTCAAAGCGTAGATTGTTTGAGACACTACTTTTATGGAGGAATGTGCGCATGATGACTGTTGTATTCAATCCCGAAGCAATTTCTGTGTTTCATCAGCACTCTGATAGTCCACAGATTACAGAATGCCTCCAGATATGCATCGGAGACTACTACTGGTCTTCCAGGGAACGACCAAAGCGTAGACTGTTTGAGACATACCTCCCGTGGAGGAAACTGCACATGGTGACTGTTGTATTCAATCCCGATGCAATTTCTGTGTTTCATCAACACTCTGATAGTCCACAGATTACAGAATGCCATCAGATGTGCATCGGAAACTACTACTGTTCTTCCAGGGAACGATCAAAGCGTAGACTGTAAGAGACATTACTCCCATGGAGGAATGTGCGCATGGTGACTGTTGTATTCAATCCCGATGCAATTACTGTGTTTCATCAACACTCTGATAGTCTAAACATTACAGAATGCGACCAGATGTGCATCGGAAACTACTACTGGTCTTCCAGGGAACGATCAATGCGTAGATTGTTTGAGACATTACTCCCATGGAGGAAAGTGCGCATGGTGACTGTTGTATTCAATCCCGATGCAATTTCTGTGTTTCATCAACACTCTGATAGTCCACAGATTACATAATGCCACCAGATGTGCATCGGAAACTACTACTGGTCTTTCAGGGAACGATCAAAGCGTAGACTGTTAGAGACATAACTCCCGTGGAGGAAAGTGCGCATGGAGACTGTTGTATTCAATGCCGATGCAATTTCTGTGTTTCATCAACACTCTGATAGTCCACAGATTACAGAATGCCACCAGATGTGCATCGGAAACTACTACTGGTCTTCCAGGGAACGATCAAAGCATAGACTGTTAGAGACATTACTCCCATGGAGGAAAGTGCGGGTGGTGACTGTTGTATTCAATCCCAATGCAATTTCTGTGTTTCATCAACACTCTGATAGTCCACAGATTACAGAATGCCTCCAGATGTGCGTCGGAAACTACTACTGGTCTTCCAGGGAACGATCAAAGCGTAGACTGTTTAAGACATTACTCGCATGGAGGAAAGTGCGCATGGCTACTGATGTATTCAATCCCGATGCAATTTCTGTGTTTCATCAACACTCTGATGGGCCACAGATTACAGAATGCCTCCAGATGTGCATCGGGAACTACTACTGGTCTTCCAGGGAACGATCAAAGCGTAGACTGCTTGAGACATTACTTTTATGGAGTATGTGCGCATGGTGACTGTTGTATTCAATATCGATGCAATATCTGTGTTTCATCAACACTCTGATATTCCACAGATTTCAGAATGCCTCCAGATGTGCATCGGAAACTGCTACTGGTCTTCCAGGGAACGATGAAAGCGTAGACTGTTTCAGACATTACTCCCATGGAGGAAAGTGCAGATGGTGACTGTTGTATTCAATCCCAATGCAATTTCTGTGTTTCATCAACACTCTGATAGTCCACAGATTACAGAATGCCACCAGATGTGCATCGGAAACTACTGCTGGTCTTCCAGGGAACGATCAAAACGTAGACTGTTTGAGACATTACTTTTATGGAGGAATGTGCGCATGGTGACTGTTGTATTCAATCCCGATGCAATTTCTGTGTTTCATCAACACTCTGATAGTCTACATATTACAGAATGCTCCAGATGTGCATCGGAAACTGGTACTGGTCTTGCAGGGAACGATCAAAGCGTAAACTCTTTGAGACATTACGCCCATGGAGGGAAGTGCGCATGGTGACTGTTGTATTCAATCCCAATGCAATTTCTGTGTTTCATCAGCACTCTGATAGTCCACAGATTACAGAATGCCTCCAGATATGCATCGGAGACTACTACTGGTCTTCCAGGGAACGATCAAAGCGTACACAGTTTGAGACATACCTCCCGTGGAGGAAACGGCGCATTGTGACTGTTGTATTCAAACCCGATGCAATTTCTGTGTTTCATCAACAATCTGATAGTCCACAGATTACAGAATGCCATCAGATGTGCATCGGAAACTACTACTGGTCTTCCAGGGAACGATTAAAGTGTAGACTGTAAGAGACATTACTCCCATGGAGGAAAGTGCGCATGGTGACTGTTGTATTCAATCCCGATGCAATTACTGTGTTTCATCAACACTCTGATAGTCTACACATTACAGAATGCGACCAGATGTGCCTCGGAAACTACTACTGGTCTTCCAGGGAACGATCAAAGCGTAGATTGTTTGAGACATTACTCCCGTACAGGAAAGTGCTCATGGTGACTGTTGTATTCAATCCCTATGCAATTTCTGTGTTTCATCAACACTCTGATAGTCCACAGATTACAGAATGCCATCAGATGTGCATCGGAAACTACTACTGGTCTTCCAGGGAACGATTAAAGCGTAGACTGTAAGAGACATTACTCCCATGGAGGAAAGTGCGCATGGTGACTGTTGTATTCAATCCCGATGCAATTACTGTGTTTCATCAACACTCTGATAGTCTACACATTACAGAATGCGACCAGATGTGCATCGGAAACTACTACTGGTCTTCCAGGGAACGATCAAAGCGTAGACTGCTTGAGACATTACTGCCATGGAGTAATGTGCGCATGGTGACTGTTGTATTCAATATGGATGCAATTTCTGTGTTTCATCAACACTCTGATATTCCACAGATTTCAGAATGCCTCCAGATGTGCAACGGAAAGTGCTACTGGTCTTCCAGGGAACGATCAAAGCGTAAACTCGTTGAGACATTACTCCCATGGAGGAAAGTGAGCATGGTGACTGTTGTATTCAATCCCGTGCATTTTCTGTGATTCATCAACACTCTGATAGTCCACAGATTACAGAATGCCACCAGATGTGCATCGGAAACTACTGTTGGTCTTCCAGGGAACGATCAAAGCGTAGACTGTTTGAGACATTACTTTTATGGAGGAATGTGCGCTTGGTGACTGTTGACTTCTATCCCGATGCAATTTCTGTGTTTCATCAACACTCTGATAGTCTACATATTACAGAATGCCTCCAGATGTGCATCGGAAACTGGTACTGGTCTTCCAGGGAACGATCAAAGCGTAAACTCTTAGAGACATTACTCCCATGGAGGGAAGTGCGCATGGTGACTGTTGTATTCAATCCCGATGCATTTTCTGTGTTTCATCAACACTCTGACAGTCCACAGATTACAGAATGCCACGAGGTGTGGATCGGAAACTACTACTGGTCTTCCAGGGAACGATGAAAGCGTAGACTGTTTCAGACATTACTCCCATGGAGGAAAGTGCAGATGGTGACTGTTGTATTCAATCCCAATGCCATTTCTGTGTTTCATCAACACTCTGATAGTCCACAGATTACAGAATGCCACCAGATGTGCATCGGAAACTACTGCTGGTTTTCCAGGGAACGATCAAAACGTAGACTGTTTGAGACATTACTTTTATGGAGGAATGTGCGCATGGTGACTGTTGTATTCAATCCCGATGCAATTTCTGTGTTTCATCAACACTCTGATAGTCTACATATTACAGAATGCCTCCAGATGTGCATCGGAAACTGGTACTGGTCTTGCAGGGAACGATCAAAGCGTAAACTCTTTGAGACATTACGCCCATGGAGGGAAGTGCGCATGGTGACTGTTGTATTCAATCCCAATGCAATTTCTGTGTTTCATCAAAACTCTGATAGTCCACAGATTACAGAATGCCACCAGATGTGCATCGGAAACTACTACTGGTCTTCCAGGGAACGATCAAAGCGGAGACTGTTTGAGACACTACTTTTATGGAGGAATGTGCGCATGATGACTGTTGTATTCAATCCCGAAACAATTTCTTTGTTTCATCAGCACTCTGATAGTCCACAGATTACAGAATGCCTCCAGATATGCATCGGAGACTACTACTGGTCTTCCAGGGAACGATCAAAGCGTACACAGTTTGAGACATACCTCCCGTGGAGGAAACTGCGCATGGTGACTGTTGTATTCAAACCCGATGCAATTTCTGTGTTTCATCAACACTCTGATAGTCCACAGATTACAGAATGCCATCAGATGTGCATCGGAAACTACTACTGGTCTTCCAGGGAACGATTAAAGCGTAGACTGTAAGAGACATTACTCCCATGGAGGAAAGTGCGCATGGTGACTGTTGTATTCAATCCCGATGCAATTACTGTGTTTCATCAACACTCTGATAGTCTACACATTACAGAATGCGACCAGATGTGCATCGGAAACTACTACTGGTCTTCCAGGGAATGATCAAAGCGTAGATTGTTGGAGACATTACTCCCGTACAGGAAAGTGCTCATGGTGACTGTTGTATTCAATCCCTATGCAATTTCTGTGTTTCATCAACATTCTGATAGGCCACATATTACAGAATGCCTCCAGATGTGCATCGGAAACTACTACTGGTCTTCCAGGGAACGATCAAAGCGTAGACTGTTTAAGACATTACTCCCATGGAGGAAAGTGCGCATGGTGACTGTCGTATTCAATCCCGATGCAATTTCTGTGTTTCATCAACACTCTGATGGGCCACAGATTACAGAATGCCTCCAGATGTGCAACGGAAACTGCTACTGGTCTTCCAGGGAACGATCAAAGCGTAAACTCGTTGAGACATTACTCCCATGGAGGAAAGTGCGCATGGTGACTGTTGTATTCAATCCCGATGCATTTTCTGTGTTTCATCAACACTCTGATAGTCCACAGATTACAGAATGCCACCAGATGTGCATCGGAAACTACTGCTGGTCTTCCAGGGAACGATCAAAGCGTAGACTGTTTGAGACATTACTTTTATGGAGGAATGTGCGCATGGTGACTATTGAATTCTATCCCGATGCAATTTCTGTGTTTCTTCAACACTCTGATAGTCTACATATTACAGAATGCCTCCAGATGTGCATCGGAAACTGGTACTGGTCTTCCAGGGAACGATCAAAGCGTAAACTCTTAGAGACATTACTCCCATGGAGGGAAGTGCGCATGGTGACTGTTGTATTCAATCCCGATGCATTTTCTGTGTTTCATCAACACTCTGATAGTCCACAGATTACAGAATGCCAAGAGATGTGGATCGGAAACTACTACTGGTCTTCCAGGGAACGATGGAAGCGTAGACTGTTTCAGACATTACTCCCATGGAGGAAAGTGCGGATGGTGACTGTTGTATTCAATACCAATGCAATTACTGTGTTTCATCAAAACTCTGATAGTCCACAGATTACAGAATGCCACCAGATGTGCATCGGAAACTACTACTGGTCTTCCAGGGAACGATCAAATCGTAGACTGTTTGAGACACTACTTTTATGGAGGAATGTGTGCATGATGACTGTTGTATTCAATCCCGAGGCAATTACTGTGTTTCATCAGCACTCTGATAGTCCACAGATTACAGAATGCCTCCAGATATGCATCGGAGACTACTACTGGTCTTCCAGGGAACGATCAAAGCGTAGACTGTTTGAGACATAGCTCCCATGGAGGAAAGTGCGCATGGTGACTGTTGTATTCAATCCCGATGCAATTTCTGTGTTTCATCAACACTCTGATAGTCCACAGATTACATAATGCCACCAGATGTGCATCGGAATCTACTACTGGTCTTCCAGGGAACGATCAAAGCATAGACTGTTAGAGACATAACTCTCGTGGAGGAAAGTGCGCATGGAGACTGTTGTATTCAATCCCGATGCAATTTCTGTGTTTCATCAACACTCTGATAGACCACAGATTACAGAATGCCAACAGATGTGCATCGGAAACTACTACTGGTCTTCCAGGGAACGATCAAAGCGTAGACTGTTTAAGACATTACTCCCATATAGGAAAGTGCGCATGGTGACTGTTGTATTCAATCCCGATGCAATTACTGTGTTTCATCAAAACTCTGATAGTCTACACATTACAGGATGCGACCAGATGTGCATCGGAAACTACTACTGGTCTTCCAGGGAACGATCAAAGCGTAGATTGTTTGAGACATTACTCCCGTACAGGAAAGTGCGCATGGTGACTGTTGTATTCAATATCGATGCAATTTCTGTGTTTCATCAACACTCTGATCTTCCACAGATTTCAGAATGCCTCCAGATGTGCATCGGAAACTGCTACTGGTCTTCCAGGAAACGATCAAAGCGTAAACTCGTTGATACATTATCCCATGGAGGAAAGTGCTCATGGTGACTGTTGTATTCAATCCCGATGCATTTTCTGTGTTTCATCAACACTCTGAGAGTCCACAGATTACAGAATGCCAGAAGGTGTGGATCGGAAACTACTACTGGTCTTCCAGGGAACGATGAAAGCGTAGACTGTTTCAGACATTACTCCCATGGAGGAAAGTGCGGGTGGTGACTGTTGTATTCAATCCCAATGCAATTTCTGTGTTTCA
The DNA here is from genome assembly GCF_023897955.1 of Schistocerca gregaria. NCBI lineage: Eukaryota > Metazoa > Arthropoda > Insecta > Orthoptera > Acrididae > Schistocerca > Schistocerca gregaria. The sequence continues at coordinate 4,974,164 of NW_026061699.1, forward strand.
TCAACACTCTAATAGTCCACAGATTAAAGAATGCCTCGAGATGTGCATCGGAAACTACTACTGGTCCTACAGGGAACGATCAAAGCGTAGACTGTTTGGGACATACCTCCCGTGTAGGAAAGTGCGCATGGTGACTGTTGTATTCTATCCCGATGCAATTTCTGTGTTTCATCAACACTCTTATAGTCCACACATTACAGAATGCAACCAGATGTGCATCGGAAACTACTACTGGTCTTCCAGGGAACGTTCAAAGCGTAGATTGTTTGAGACACTACTTTTATGGAGGAATGTGCGCATGATGACTGTTGTATTCAATCCCGAAGCAATTTCTGTGTTTCATCAGCACTCTGATAGTCCACAGATTACAGAATGCCTCCAGATATGCATCGGAGACTACTACTGGTCTTCCAGGGAACGACCAAAGCGTAGACTGTTTGAGACATACCTCCCGTGGAGGAAACTGCGCATGGTGACTGTTGTATTCAATCCCGATGCAATTTCTGTGTTTCATCAACACTCTGATAGTCCACAGATTACAGAATGCCATCAGATGTGCATCGGAAACTACTACTGTTCTTCCAGGGAACGATCAAAGCGTAGACTGTAAGAGACATTACTCCCATGGAGGAATGTGCGCATGGTGACTGTTGTATTCAATCCCGATGCAATTACTGTGTTTCATCAACACTCTGATAGTCTAAACATTACAGAATGCGACCAGATGTGCATCGGAAACTACTACTGGTCTTCCAGGGAACGATCAATGCGTAGATTGTTTGAGACATTACTCCCATGGAGGAAAGTGCGCATGGTGACTGTTGTATTCAATCCCGATGCAATTTCTGTGTTTCATCAACACTCTGATAGTCCACAGATTACATAATGCCACCAGATGTGCATCGGAAACTACTACTGGTCTTTCAGGGAACGATCAAAGCGTAGACTGTTAGAGACATAACTCCCGTGGAGGAAAGTGCGCATGGAGACTGTTGTATTCAATGCCGATGCAATTTCTGTGTTTCATCAACACTCTGATAGTCCACAGATTACAGAATGCCACCAGATGTGCATCGGAAACTACTACTGGTCTTCCAGGGAACGATCAAAGCATAGACTGTTAGAGACATTACTCCCATGGAGGAAAGTGCGGGTGGTGACTGTTGTATTCAATCCCAATGCAATTTCTGTGTTTCATCAACACTCTGATAGTCCACAGATTACAGAATGCCTCCAGATGTGCGTCGGAAACTACTACTGGTCTTTCAGGGAACGATCAAAGCGTAGACTGTTTAAGACATTACTCGCATGGAGGAAAGTGCGCATGGCTACTGATGTATTCAATCCCGATGCAATTTCTGTGTTTCATCAACACTCTGATGGGCCACAGATTACAGAATGCCTCCAGATGTGCATCGGGAACTACTACTGGTCTTCCAGGGAACGATCAAAGCGTAGACTGCTTGAGACATTACTTTTATGGAGTATGTGCGCATGGGGACTGTTGTATTCAATATCGATGCAATTTCTGTGTTTCATCAACACTCCGATATTCCACAGATTTCAGAATGCCTCCAGATGTGCATCGGAAACTGCTACTGGTCTTCCAGGGAACGATCAAAGCGTAAACACTTTGAGACATTACTCCCATGGAGGGAAGTGCGCATGGTGACTGTTGTATTCAATCCCGACGCATTTTCTGTGTTTCATCAACACTCTGATAGTCCACAGATTACAGAATGCCAAGAGATGTGGATCGGAAACTACTACTGGTCTTCCAGGGAGCGATAGAAGCGTGGACTGTTTCAGACATTACTCCCATGGAGGAAAGTGCGCATGGTGACTGTTGTATTCAATCCCAATGCAATTTCTGTGTTTCATCAAAACTCTGATAGTCCACAGATTACAGAATGCCACCAGATGTGCATCGGAAACTACTACTGGTCTTCCAGGGAACGATCAAAGCGCAGACTGTTTGAGACACTACTTTTATGGAGGAATGTGCGCATGATGACTGTTGTATTCAATCCCGAAGCAATTTCGGTGTTTCGTCAGCACTCTGATAGTCCACAGATTACAGAATGCCTCCAGATATGCATCTGAGACTACTACTGGTCTTCCAGGGAACGATCAAAGCGTAGACTGTTTGAGACGTACCTCCCGTGGAGGAAACTGCGCATGGTGAATGTTGTATTCAATCCCGATGCAATTTCTGTGTTTCATCAACACTCTGATAGTCCACAGATTACAGAATGCCATCAGATGTGCATCGGAAACTACTACTGTTCTTCCAGGGAACGATCAAAGCGTAGACTGTAAGAGACATTACTCCCATGGAGGAAAGTGCGCATGGTGACTGTTGTATTCAATCCCGATGCAATTACTGTGTTTCATCAACACTCTGATAGTCTACACATTACAGAATGCGACCAGATGTGCATCGGAAACTACTACTGGTCTTCCAGGGAACGATCAATGCGTAGATTGTTTGAGACATTACTCCCATGGAGGAAAGTGCGCATGGTGACTGTTGTATTCAATCCCGATGCAATTACTGTGTTTTATCAACACTCTGATATTCTACACATTACAGGATGCGACCGGATGTGCATCGGAAACTACTACTGGTCTTCTAGGGAACGATCAAAGCGTAGATTGTTTGAGACATTACTCCCGTACAGGAAAGTGCGCATGGTGACTGTTGTATTCAATCCCGATGCAATTTCTGTGTTTCATCAACACTCTGATAGTCCATAGATAACAGAATGCCTCCAGATGTGCATCGGAAACTGCTACTGGTCTTCCAGGGAACGATCAAAGCGTAAACTCGTTGAGACATTACTCCCATGGAGGAAAGTGCGCATGGTGACTGTTGTATTCAATCCCGATGCATTTTCTGTGTTTCATCAACACTCTGACAGTCCACAGATTACAGAATGCCACGAGGTGTGGATCGGAAACTACTACTGGTCTTCCAGGGAACGATGAAAGCGTAGACTGTTTCAGACATTACTCCCATGGAGGAAAGTGCGGGTGGTGATTGTTGTATTCAATCCCAATGCAATTTCTGTGTTTCATCAACAGTCTGATAGTCCACAGATTACAGAATGCCTCCAGATGTGCATCGGAAACTACTACTGGTCTTCCAGGGAACGATCAAAGCGTAGACTGTTTAAGACATTACTCCCATGGAGGAAAGTGCGCATGGCTACTGATGTATTCAATCCCGATGCAATTTCTGTGTTTCATCAACACTCTGATGGGCCACAGATTACAGAATGCCTCCAGATGTGCATCGGGAACTACTACTGGTCTTCCAGGGAACGTTCAAAGCGTAGACTGCTTGAGACATTACTTTTATGGAGTATGTGCGCATGGGGACTGTTGTATTCAATATCGATGCAATTTCTGTGTTTCATCAACACTCCGATATTCCACAGATTTCAGAATGCCTCCAGATGTGCATCGGAAACTGCTACTGGTCTTCCAGGGAACGATCAAAGCGTAAACACTTTGAGACATTACTCCCATGGAGGGAAGTGCGCATGGTGACTGTTGTATTCATCCCGACGCATTTTCTGTGTTTCATCAACACTCTGATAGTCCACAGATTACAGAATGCCAAGAGATGTGGATCGGAAACTACTACTGGTCTTCCAGGGAGCGATGGAAGCGTAGACTGTTTCAGACATTACTCCCATGGAGGAAAGTGCGCATGGTGACTGTTGTATTCAATCCCAATGCAATTTCTGTGTTTCATCAAAACTCTGATAGTCCACAGATTACAGAATGCCACCAGATGTGCTTCGGAAACTACTACTGGTCTTCCAGGGAACGATCAAAGCACAGACTGTTTGAGACACTACTTTTATGGAGGAATGTGCGCATGATGACTGTTGTATTCAATCCCGAAGCAATTTCGGTGTTTCGTCAGCACTCTGATAGTACACAGATTACAGAATGCCTCCAGATATGCATCTGAGACTACTACTGGTCTTCCAGGGAACGATCAAAGCGTAGACTGTTTGAGACATACCTCCCGTGGAGGAAACTGCGCATGGTGAATGTTGTATTCAATCCCGATGCAATTTCTGTGTTTCATCAACACTCTGATAGTCCACAGATTACAGAATGCCATCAGATGTGCATCGCAAACTACTACTGTTCTTAAAGGGGACGATCAAAGCGTAGACTGTAAGAGACATTACTCCCATGGAGGAAAGTGCGCATGGTGGCTGTTGTATTCAATCCCGATGCAATTACTGTGTTTCATCAACACTCTGATAGTCTACACATTACAGAATGCGACCAGATGTGCATCGGAAACTACTACTGGTCTTCCAGGGAACGATCAATGCGTAGATTGTTTGAGACATTACTCAAATGGAGGAAAGTGCGGGTGGTGACTGTTGTATTCAATCCCAATGCAATTTCTGTGTTTCATCAACACTCTGATAGTCCACAGATTACAGAATTGAACCAGACGTGCATCGGAAACTTCTGCTGGTCTTCCAGGGAACGATCAAATCGTAGACTGTTTGAGACATTACTTTTTTGGAGGAATGTGCTCATGGTCACTGTTGTATTCAATCCCGATGCAATTTCTGTGTTTCATCAACACTCTGATAGTCTACATATTACAGAATGCCTCCAGATGTGCATCGGAAACTGGTACTGGTCTTCCAGGGAACGATCAATGCGTAAACTCATTAAGACATTACTCCCATGGAGGGAAGTGCGCATGGTGACTGTTGTATTCAATCCCGATGCATTTTCTGTGTTTCATCAACACTCTGATTGTCCACAGAATACAGAATGCCAAGAGATGTGGATCGGAAACTACTACTGGTCTTCCAGGGAACGATGGAAGCGTAGACTGTTTCAGACATTACTCCCATGGAGGAAAGTGCGGATGGTGACTGTTGTATTCAATACCAATGCAATTACTGTGTTTCATCAAAACTCTGATAGTCCACAGATTACAGAATGCCACCAGATGTGCATCGGAAACTACTACTGGTCTTCCAGGGAACGATCAAAACGTAGACTGTTTGAGACACTACTTTTATGGAGGAATGTGCGCATGAAGACTGTTGTATTCAATCCCGAAGCAATTACTGTGTTTCATCAGCACTCTGATAGTCCACAGATTACAGAATGCATCCAGATATGCATCGGAGACTACTACTGGTCTTCCAGGGAACGATCAAAGCGTAGACTGTTTGAGACATACCTCCCGTTGAGGAAGGTGCGCATGGTGACTGTTGTATTCAATCCCGATGCAATTTCTGTGTTTCATCAATACTCTGATAGTCCACAGATTACATAATGCCACCAGATGTGCATCGGAAACTACTACTGGTCTTCCAGGGAATGATCAAAGCGTAGACTGTTAGAGGCATAACTCCCGTGGAGGAAAGTGCGCATGGAGACTGTTGTATTCAATCCCGATGCAATTTCTGTGTTTCATCAACACTCTGGCAGTCCGCAGATTACAGAGTGCCAGGAGGTGTGGATCGGAAACTACTACTGGTCTTCCAGGGAACGATGAAAGCGTAGACTGTTTCAGACATTACTCCCATGGAGGAAAGTGCAGGTGGTGACTGTTGTATTCAATCCCAATGCAATTTCTGTGTTTCATCATCACTCTGATAGTCCACAGATTACACAATGCCACCAGATGTGCATCGGAAACTACTGCTGGTCTTCCAGGGAACGATCAAAGCGTAGACTGTTTGAGACATTACTTTTATGGAGGAATGTGCGCATGGTGACTGTTGTATTCAATCCCGAAGCAATTACTGTGCTTCATCAGCACTCTGATAGTCCACAGATTACAGAATGCCTCCAGGTATGCATCGGAGACTACTACTGGTCTTCCAGGGAACGATCAAAGCGTAGACCGTTTGAGACATACCTGCCGTGTAGGAAAGAGCGCATGGTGACTGTTGTATTATATCCCGATGCAATTTCTGTGTTTCATCAACACTCTGATAGTCTACACATTACAGAATGCGACCAGATGTGCATCGGAAACTACTACTGGCCTTCCAGGGAACGATCAAAGCGTAGATTGTTTGAGACATTACTCCCGTACAGGAAAGTGCGCATGGTGACTGTTGTATTCAATCCCGGTGCAATTTCTGTGATTCATCAACATTCTGATAGTCCACAGATTACAGAATGCCTCCAGATGTGCATCGGAAACTACTATTGGTCTTCCAGGGAACGATCAAAGCGTAGACTGTTTAAGACATTACTCCCATGGAGGAAAGTGCGCATGGTGACTGATGTATTCAATCCCGATGCAATTTCTGTGTTTTATCAACACTCTGATGGGCCACAGATTACAGAATGCCTCCAGATGTGCATCGGAAACTGCTACTGGCCTTCCAGGGAACGATCAAAGCGTAAACTCTTTGAGACATTATTCCCATGGAGGGAAGTGCGCATGGTGACTGTTGTATTCAATCCCGATGCATTTTCTGTGTTTCATCAACACTCTGATAGTCTACATATTACAGAATGCCTCCAGATGTGCATCGTAAACTGGTACTGGTCTTCCAGGGAACGATCAAAGCGTAAACTCTTTGAGACATTACTCCCATGGAGGGAAGTGCGCATGGTGACTGTTGTATTCAATCCCGATGCATTTTCTGTGTTTCATCAACACTCTGATAGTCCAAAGATTACAGAATGACAAGAGATGTGGATCGGAAACTACTACTGGTCTTCCAGGGAACGATGGAAGCGTAGACTGTTTCAGACATTACTCCCATGGAGGAAAGTGCGGATGGTGACTGTTGTATTCAATACCAATGCAATTACTGTGTTTCATCAAAACTCTGATAGCCCACAGATTACAGAATGCCACCAGATGTGCATCGGAAACTACTACTGGTCTTCCACGGAACGATCAAAGCGTAGACTGTTTGAGACACTACTTTTATGGAGGAATGTGCGCATGAAGACTGTTGTATTCAATCCCGAAGCAATTACTGTGTTTCATCAGCACTCTGATAGTCCACAGATTACAGAATGCATCCAGATATGCATCGGAGACTACTACTGGTCTTCCAGGGAACGATCAAAGCGTAGACTGTTTGAGACATACCTCCCGTTGAGGAAAGTGCGCATGGTGACTGTTGTATTCAATCCCGATGCAATTTCTGTGTTTCATCAACACTCTGATAGTCCACAGATTACATAATGCCACCAGATGTGCATCGGAAACTACTACTGGTCTTCCAGGGAATGATCAAAGCGTAGACTGTTAGAGGCATAACTCCCGTGGAGGAAAGTGCGCATGGAGACTGTTGTATTCAATCCCGATGCAATTTCTGTGTTTCATCAACACTCTGGCAGTGCACAGATTACAGAATGCCAGGAGGTGTGGATCGGAAACTACTACTGGTCTTCCAGGGAACGATGAAAGCGTAGACTGTTTCAGACATTACTCCCATGGAGGAAAGTGCGGGTGGTGACTGTTGTATTCAATCCCAATGCAATTTCTGTGTTTCATCAACACTCTGATAGTCCACAGATTACACAATGCCACCAGATGTGCATCGGAAACTACTGCTGGTCTTCCAGGGAACGATCAAAGCGTAGACTGTTTGAGACATTACTTTTATGGAGGAATGTGCGCATGGTGACTGTTGTATTCAATCCCGAAGCAATTACTGTGCTTCATCAGCACTCTGATAGTCCACAGATTACAGAATGCCTCCAGGTATGCATCGGAGACTACTACTGGTCTTCCAGGGAACGATCAAAGCGTAGACCGTTTGAGACATACCTGCCGTGTAGGAAAGTGCGCATGGTGACTGTTGTATTCTATCCCGATGCAATTTCTGTGTTTCATCAACACTCTGATAGTCTACACATTACAGAATGCGACCAGATGTGCATCGGAAACTACTACTGGCCTTCCAGGGAACGATCAAAGCGTAGATTGTTTGAGACATTACTCCCGTACAGGAAAGTGCGCATGGTGACTGTTGTATTCAATCCCGGTGCAATTTCTGTGATTCATCAACATTCTGATAGTCCACAGATTACAGAATGCCTCCAGATGTGCATCGGAAACTACTATTGGTCTTCCAGGGAACGATCAAAGCGTAGACTGTTTAAGACATTACTCCCATGGAGGAAAGTGCGCATGGTGACTGATGTATTCAATCCCGATGCAATTTCTGTGTTTCATCAACACTCTGATGGGCCACAGATTACAGAATGCCTCCAGATGTGCATCGGAAACTGCTACTGGCCTTCCAGGGAACGATCAAAGCGTAAAGTCTTTGAGACATTACTCCCATGGAGGGAAGTGCGCATGGTGACTGTTGTATTCAATCAAGATGAATTTTCTGTGTTTCATCAACACTCTGATAGTCCACAGATTACAGAATGCCAAGAGATGTGGATCGGAAACTACTACTGGTCTTCCAGGGAGCGATGGAAGCGTAGACTGTTTCAGACATTACTCCCATGGAGGAAAGTGCGGATGGTGACTGTTGTATTAAATCCCAATGCAATTTCTGTGTTTCATCAAAACTCTGATAGTCCACAGATTACAGAATGCCACCAGATGTGCATCGGAAACTACTACTGGTCTTCCAGGGAACGATCAAAGCGCAGACTGATGGAGACACTACTTTTATGGAGGAATGTGCGCATGATGACTGCTGTATTCAATCCCGAAGCAATTTCTGTGTTTCATCAGCACTCTGATAGTCCACAGATTACAGAATGCCTCCAGATATGCATCTGAGACTACTACTGGTCTTCCAGGGAACGATCAAAGCGTAGACTGTTTGAGACGTACCTCCCGTGGAGGAAACTGCGCATGGTGACTGTTGTATTCAATCCCGATGCAATTTCTGTGTTTCATCAACACTCTGATAGTCCATAGATAACAGAATGCCTCCAGATGTGCATCGGAAACTGCTACTGGTCTTCCAGGGAACGATCAAACCGTAAACTCGTTGAGACATTACTCCCATGGAGGAAAGTGCGCATGGTGACTGTTGTATTCAATCCCGATGCATTTTCTGTGTTTCATCAACACTCTGACAGTCCACAGATTACAGAATGCCACGAGGTGTGGATCGGAAACTACTACTGGTCTTCCAGGGAACGATGAAAGCGTAGACTGTTTCAGACATTACTCCCATGGAGGAAAGTGCGGGTGGTGACTGTTGTATTCAATCCCAATGCAATTTCTGTGTTACATCAACACTCTGATAGTCCACAGATTACAGAATTGAACCAGATGTGCATCGGAAACTACTGCTGGTCTTCCAGGGAACGATCAAAGCGTAGACTGTTTGAGACATTACTTTTATGGAGGAATGTGCTCATGGTGACTGTTGTATTCAATCCCGATGCAATTTCTGTGTTTCATCAACACTCTGATAGTCTACATATTACAGAATGCCTCCAGATGTGCATCGTAAACTGGTACTGGTCTTCCAGGGAACGATCAAAGCGTAAACTCTTTGAGACATTACTCCCATGGAGGGAAGTGCGCATGGTGACTGTTGTATTCAATCCCGATGCATTTTCTGTGTTTCATCAACACTCTGATAGTCCAAAGATTACAGAATGACAAGAGATGTGGATCGGAAACTACTACTGGTCTTCCAGGGAACGATGGAAGCGTAGACTGTTTCAGACATTACTCCCATGGAGGAAAGTGCGGATGGTGACTGTTGTATTCAATACCAATGCAATTACTGTGTTTCATCAAAACTCTGATAGTCCACAGATTACAGAATGCCACCAGATGTGCATCGGAAACTACTACTGGTCTTCCACGGAACGAGCAAAGCGTAGACTGTTTGAGACACTACTTTTATGGAGGAATGTGCGCATGAAGACTGTTGTATTCAATCCCGAAGCAATTACTGTGTTTCATCAGCACTCTGATAGTCCACAGATTACAGAATGCATCCAGATATGCATCGGAGACTACTACTGGTCTTCCAGGGAACGATCAAAGCGTAGACTGTTTGAGACATACCTCCCGTTGAGGAAAGTGCGCATGGTGACTGTTGTATTCAATCCCGATGCAATTTCTGTGTTTCATCAACACTCTGATAGTCCACAGATTACATAATGCCACCAGATGTGCATCGGAAACTACTACTGGTCTTCCAGGGAATGATCAAAGCGTAGACTGTTAGAGGCATAACTCCCGTGGAGGAAAGTGCGCATGGAGACTGTTGTATTCAATCCCGATGCAATTTCTGTGTTTCATCAACACTCTGGCAGTGCACAGATTACAGAATGCCAGGAGGTGTGGATCGGAAACTACTACTGGTCTTCCAGGGAACGATGAAAGCGTAGACTGTTTCAGACATTACTCCCATGGAGGAAAGTGCGGGTGGTGACTGTTGTATTCAATCCCAATGCAATTTCTGTGTTTCATCAACACTCTGATAGTCCACAGATTACACAATGCCACCAGATGTGCATCGGAAACTACTGCTGGTCTTCCAGGGAACGATCAAAGCGTAGACTGTTTGAGACATTACTTTTATGGAGGAATGTGCTCATGGTGACTGTTGTATTCAATCCCGAAGCAATTACTGTGCTTCATCAGCACTCTGATAGTCCACAGATTACAGAATGCCTCCAGGTATGCATCGGAGACTACTACTGGTCTTCCAGGGAACGATCAAAGCGTAGACCGTTTGAGACATACCTGCCGTGTAGGAAAGTGCGCATGGTGACTGTTGTATTCTATCCCGATGCAATTTCTGTGTTTCATCAACACTCTGATAGTCTACACATTACAGAATGCGACCAGATGTGCATCGGAAACTACTACTGGCCTTCCAGGGAACGATCAAAGCGTAGATTGTTTGAGACATTACTCCCGTACAGGAAAGTGCGCATGGTGACTGTTGTATTCAATCCCGGTGCAATTTCTGTGATTCATCAACATTCTGATAGTCCACAGATTACAGAATGCCTCCAGATGTGCATCGGAAACTACTATTGGTCTTCCAGGGAACGATCAAAGCGTAGACTGTTTAAGACATTACTCCCATGGAGGAAAGTGCGCATGGTGACTGATGTATTCAATCCCGATGCAATTTCTGTGTTTCATCAACACTCTGATGGGCCACAGATTACAGAATGCCTCCAGATGTGCATCGGAAACTGCTACTGGCCTTCCAGGGAACGATCAAAGCGTAAAGTCTTTGAGACATTACTCCCATGGAGGGAAGTGCGCATGGTGACTGTTGTATTCAATCAAGATGAATTTTCTGTGTTTCATCAACACTCTGATAGTCCACAGATTACAGAATGCCAAGAGATGTGGATCGGAAACTACTACTGGTCTTCCAGGGAGCGATGGAAGCGTAGACTGTTTCAGACATTACTCCCATGGAGGAAAGTGCGGATGGTGACTGTTGTATTCAATCCCAATGCAATTTCTGTGTTTCATCAAAACTCTGATAGTCCACAGATTACAGAATGCCACCAGATGTGCATCGGAAACTACTACTGGTCTTCCAGGGAACGATCAAAGCGCAGACTGATGGAGACACTACTTTTATGGAGGAATGTGCGCATGATGACTGTTGTATTCAATCCCGAAGCAATTTCTGTGTTTCATCAGCACTCTGATAGTCCACAGATTACAGAATGCCTCCAGATATGCATCTGAGACTACTACTGGTCTTCCAGGGAACGATCAAAGCGTAGACTGTTTGAGACGTACCTCCCGTGGAGGAAACTGCGCATGGTGACTGTTGTATTCAATCCCGATGCAATTACTGTGTTTCATCAACACTCTGATAGTCTACACATTACAGGATGCGACCAGATGTGCATCGGAAACTACTACTGGTCTTCCAGGGAACGATCAAAGCGTAGATTGTTTGAGACATTACTCCCGTACAGGAAAGTGCGCATGGTGACTGTTGTATTCCATCCCGATGCAATTTCTGTGTTTCATCAACACTCTGATAGTCCATAGATAACAGAATGCCTCCAGATGTGCATCGGAAACTGCTACTGGTCTTCCAGGGAACGATCAAACCGTAAACTCGTTGAGACATTACTCCCATGGAGGAAAGTGCGCATGGTGACTGTTGTATTCAATCCCGATGCATTTTCTGTGTTTCATCAACACTCTGACAGTCCACAGATTACAGAATGCCACGAGGTGTGGATCGGAAACTACTACTGGTCTTCCAGGGAACGATGAAAGCGTAGACTGTTTCAGACATTACTCCCATGGAGGAAAGTGCGGGTGGTGACTGTTGTATTCAATCCCAATGCAATTTCTGTGTTACATCAACACTCTGATAGTCCACAGATTACAGAATTGAACCAGATGTGCATCGGAAACTACTGCTGGTCTTCCAGGGAACGATCAAAGCGTAGACTGTTTGAGACATTACTTTTATGGAGGAATGTGCTCATGGTGACTGTTGTATTCAATCCCGATGCAATTTCTGTGTTTCATCAACACTCTGATAGTCTACATATTACAGAATGCCTCCAGATGTGCATCGTAAACTGGTACTGGTCTTCCAGGGAACGATCAAAGCGTAAACTCTTTGAGACATTACTCCCATGGAGGGAAGTGCGCATGGTGACTGTTGTATTCAATCCCGATGCATTTTCTGTGTTTCATCAACACTCTGATAGTCCAAAGATTACAGAATGCCAAGAGATGTGGATCGGAAACTACTACTGGTCTTCCAGGGAACGATGGAAGCGTAGACTGTTTCAGACATTACTCCCATGGAGGAAAGTGCGGATGGTGACTGTTGTATTCAATACCAATGCAATTACTGTGTTTCATCAAAACTCTGATAGTCCACAGATTACAGAATGCCACCAGATGTGCATCGGAAACTACTACTGGTCTTCCACGGAACGATCAAAGCGTAGACTGTTTGAGACACTACTTTTATGGAGGAATGTGCGCATGATGACTGTTGTATTCAATCCCGAAGCAATTACTGTGTTTCATCAGCACTCTAATAGTCCACAGATTACAGAATGCCTCCAGATATGCATTGGAGACTACTACTGGTCTTCCAGGGAACGATCAAAGCGTAGACTGTATGAGACATACCTCCCGTGGAGGAAAGTGCGCATGGTGACTGTTGTATTCAATCCCGATGCAATTTCTGTGTTTCATCAACACTCTGATAGTCCACAGATTACATAATGCCACCAGATGTGCATCGGAAACTACTACTGGTCTTCCAGGGAACGATCAAAGCGTAGACTGTTAGAGACATAACTCCCGTGGAGGAAAGTGCGCATGGAGACTGTTGTATTCAATCCCGATGCAATTTCTGTGTTTCATCAACACTCTGATAGTCCACAGATTACAGAATGCCACCAGATGTGCATCGGAAACTACTACTGGTCTTCCAGGGAACGATCAAAGCGTAGACTGTTAGAGACTTTACTCCCATATAGGAAAGTGCGCATGGTGACTGTTGTATTCAATCCCGATGCAATTACTGTGTTTCATCAACACTCTGATAGTCTACACATTACAGGATGCGACCCAATGTGCATCGGAAACTACTACTGGTCTTCCAGGGAACGATCAAATCGTAAATTGTTTGAGACATTACTCCCGTACAGGAAAGTGCGCATGGTGACTGTTGTATTCAATCCCGATGCAATTTCTGTGTTTCATCAACACTCTGATAGTCCATAGATAACAGAATGCCTCCAGATGTGCATCGGAAACTACTACTGGTCTTCCAGGGATCGATCAAAGCGTAAACACTTTGAGACATTACTGCCATGGAGGAAAGTGCGCATGGTGACTGTTGTAATCAATCCCGATGCAATTTCTGTGTTTCATCAACATTCTGATAGTCCACAGATTACAGAATGCCTCCAGGTATGCATCGGAGACTACTACTGGTCTTCCAGGGAACGATCAAAGCGTAGACTGTTTGAGACATACCTCCCGTGTAGGAAAGTGCGCATGGTGACTGTTGTATTCTATCCCGATGCAATTTCTGTGTTTCATCAACATTCTGATAGTCCACAGATTACAGAATGCCAAGAGATGTGGATCGGAAACTACTACTGGTCTTCCAGGGAACGATCAAATCGTAGACTGTTTGAGACATTACTTTTATGGAGGAATGTGCGCATGGTGACTGTTGTATTCAATCCCGAAGCAATTACTGTGTTTCATCAGCACTCTGATAGTCCACAGATTTCAGAATGCCTCCAGGTATGCATCGGAGACTACTACTGGCCTTCCAGGGAACGATCAAAGCGTAGATTGTTTGAGACATTACTCCCGTACAGGAAAGTGCGCATGGTGACTGTTGTATTCAATCCCGATGCAATTTCTGTGTTTCATCAACACTCTGATGGGCCACAGATTACAGAATGCCTCCAGATGTGCATCGGAAACTGCTACTGGCCTTCCAGGGAACGATCAAAGCGTAAACTCTTTGAGACATTACTCCCATGGAGGGAAGTGCGCATGGTGACTGTTGTATTCAATCAAGATGAATTTTCTGTGTTTCATCAACACTCTGATAGTCCACAGATTACAGAATGCCAAGAGATGTGGATCGGAAACTACTACTGGTCTTCCAGGGAGCGATGGAAGCGTAGACTGTTTCAGACATTACTCCCATGGAGGAAAGTGCGGATGGTGACTGTTGTATTCAATCCCAATGCAATTTCTGTGTTTCATCAAAACTCTGATAGTCCACAGATTACAGAATGCCACCAGATGTGCATCGGAAACTACTACTGGTCTTCCAGGGAACGATCAAAGCGCAGACTGATGGAGACACTACTTTTATGGAGGAATGTGCGCATGATGACTGTTGTATTCAATCCCGAAGCAATTTCTGTGTTTCATCAGCACTCTGATAGGCCACAGATTACAGAATGCCTCCAGATATGCATCTGAGACTACTACTGGTCTTCCAGGGAACGATCAAAGCGTAGACTGTTTGAGACATACCTCCCGTGGAGGAAACTGCGCATGGTGACTGTTGTATTCAATCCCGATGCAATTACTGTGTTTCATCAACACTCTGATAGTCTACACATTACAGGATGCGACCAGATGTGCATCGGAAACTACTACTGGTCTTCCAGGGAACGATCAAAGCGTAGATTGTTTGAGACATTACTCCCGTACAGGAAAGTGCGCATGGTGACTGTTGTATTCAATCCCGATGCAATTTCTGTGTTTCATCAACACTCTGATAGTCCATAGATAACAGAATGCCTCCAGATGTGCATCGGAAACTGCTACTGGTCTTCCAGGGAACGATCAAAGCGTAAACTCGTTGAGACATTACTCCCATGGAGGAAAGTGCGCATGGTGACTGTTGTATTCAATCCCGATGCATTTTCTGTGTTTCATCAACACTCTGACAGTCCACAGATTACAGAATGCCACGAGGTGTGGATCGGAAACTACTACTGGTCTTCCAGGGAACGATGAAAGCGTAGACTGTTTCAGACATTACTCCCATGGAGGAAAGTGCGGGTGGTGACTGTTGTATTCAATCCCAATGCAATTTCTGTGTTTCATCAAAACTCTGATAGTCCACAGATTACAGAATGCCACCAGATGTGCATCGGAAACTACTACTGGTCTTCCACGGAACGATCAAAGCGTAGACTGTTTGAGACACTACTTTTATGGAGGAATGTGCGCATGATGACTGTTGTATTCAATCCCGAAGCAATTACTGTGTTTCATCAGCACTCTAATAGTCCACAGATTACAGAATGCCTCCAGATATGCATTGGAGACTACTACTGGTCTTCCAGGGAACGATCAAAGGGTAGACTGTTTGAGACATTACTTTTATGGAGGAATGTGCTCATGGTGACTGTTGTATTCAATCCCGATGCAATTTCTGTGTTTCATCAACACTCTGATAGTCTACATATTACAGAATGCCTCCAGATGTGCATCGTAAACTGGTACTGGTCTTCCAGGGAACGATCAAAGCGTAAACTCTTTGAGACATTACTCCCATGGAGGGAAGTGCGCATGGTGACTGTTGTATTCAATCCCGATGCATTTTCTGTGTTTCATCAACACTCTGATAGTCCAAAGATTACAGAATGCCAAGAGATGTGGATCGGAAACTACTACTGGTCTTCCAGGGAACGATGGAAGCGTAGACTGTTTCAGACATTTCTCCCGTGGAGGAAAGTGCGGATGGTGACTGTTGTATTCAATACCAATGCAATTACTGTGTTTCATCAAAACTCTGATAGTCCACAGATTACAGAATGCCACCAGATGTGCATCGGAAACTACTACTGGTCTTCCACGGAACGATCAAAGCGTAGACTGTTTGAGACACTACTTTTATGGAGGAATGTGCGCATGATGACTGTTGTATTCAATCCCGAAGCAATTACTGTGTTTCATCAGCACTCTAATAGTCCACAGATTACAGAATGCCTCCAGATATGCATTGGAGACTACTACTGGTCTTCCAGGGAACGATCAAAGGGTAGACTGTTTGAGACATACCTCCCGTGGAGGAAAGTGCGCATGGTGACTGTTGTATTCAATCCCGATGCAATTTCTGTGTTTCATCAACACTCTGATAGTCCACAGATTACATAATGCCACCAGATGTGCATCGGAAACTACTACTGGTCTTCCAGGGAACGATCAAAGCGTAGACTGTTAGAGACATAACTCCCGTGGAGGAAAGTGCGCATGGAGACTGTTGTATTCAATCCCGATGCAATTTCTGTGTTTCATCAACACTCTGATAGTCCACAGATTACAGAATGCCACCAGATGTGCATCGGAAACTACTACTGGTCTTCCAGGGAATGATCAAAGCGTAGACTGTTAGAGACATTACTCCCATATAGGAAAGTGCGCATGGTGACTGTTGTATTCAATCCCGATGCAATTACTGTGTTTCATCAACACTCTGATAGTCTACACATTACAGGATGCCTCCAGATGTGCATCGAAAACTACTACTGGTCTTCCAGGGAACGATCAAATCGTAGACTGTTTGAGACATTACTTTTATGGAGGAATGTGCGCATGGTGACTGTTGTATTCAATCCCGAAGCAATTACTGTGTTTCATCAGCACTCTGATAGTCCACAGATTACAGAATGCCTCCAGGTATGCATCGGAGACTACTACTGGTCTTCCAGGGAACGATCAAAGCGTAGACTGTTTGAGACATACCTCCCGTGTAGGAAAGTGCGCATGGTGACTGTTGTATTCTATCCCGATGCAATTTCTGTGTTTCATCAACATTCTGATAGTCCACAGATTACAGAATGCCAAGAGATGTGGATCGGAAACTACTACTGGTCTTCCAGGGAGCGATGGAAGCGTAGACTGTTTCAGACATTACTCCCATGGAGGAAAGTGCGGATGGTGAATGTTGTATTCAATCCCAATGCAATTTCTGTGTTTCATCAAAACTCTGATAGTCCACAGATTACAGAATGCCACCAGATGTGCATCGGAAACTACTACTGGTCTTCCAGGGAACGATCAAAGCGCAGACTGTTTGAGACACTACTTTTATGGAGGAATGTGCGCATGATGACTGTTGTATTCAATCCCGAAGCAATTTCTGTGTTTCATCAGCACTCTGATAGTCCACAGATTACAGAATGCCTCCAGATATGCATCTGAGACTACTACTGGTCTTCCAGGGAACGATCAAAGCGTAGACTGTTTGAGACATACCTCCCGTGGAGGAAACTGCGCATGGTGACTGTTGTATTCAATCCCGATGCAATTACTGTGTTTCATCAACACTCTGATAGTCTACACATTACAGAATGCGACCAGATGTGCATCGGAAACTACTACTGGTCTTCCAGGGAACGATCAATGCGTAGATTGTTTGAGACATTACTCCCATGGAGGAAAGTGCGCATGGTGACTGTTGGATTCAATCCCGATGCAATTACTGTGTTTCATCAACACTCTGATAGTCTACACATTACAGGATGCGACCAGATGTGCATCGGAAACTACTACTGGTCTTCCAGGGAACGATCAAAGCGTAGATTGTTTGAGACATTACTCCCGTACAGGAAAGTGCGCATGGTGACTGTTGTATTCAATCCCGATGCAATTTCTGTGTTTCATCAACACTCTGATAGCCCATAGATAACAGAATGCCTCCAGATGTGCATCGGAAACTGCTACTGGTCTTCCAGGGAACGATCAAAGCGTAAACTCGTTGAGACATTACTCCCATGGAGGAAAGTGCGCATGGTGACTGTTGTATTCAATCCCGATGCATTTTCTGTGTTTCATCAACACTCTGACAGTCCACAGATTACAGAATGCCACGAGGTGTGGATCGGAAACTACTACTGGTCTTACAGGGAACGATGAAAGCGTAGACTGTTTCAGACATTACTCCCATGGAGGAAAGTGCGGGTGGTGACTGTTGTATTCAATCCCAATGCAATTTCTGTGTTACATCAACACTCTGATAGTCCACAGATTACAGAATTGAACCAGATGTGCATCGGAAACTACTGCTGGTCTTCCAGGGAACGATCAAATCGTAGACTGTGTGAGACATTACTTTTATGGAGGAATGTGCTCATGGTGACTGTTGTATTCAATCCCGATGCAATTTCTGTGTTTCATCAACACTCTGATAGTCTACATATTACAGAATGACTCCAGATGTGCATCGTAAACTGGTACTGGTCTTCCAGGGAACGATCAAAGCGTAAACTCTTTGAGACATTACTCCCATGGAGGGAAGTGCGCATGGTTACTGTTGTATTCAATCCCGATGCATTTTCGGCGTTTCATCAACACTCTGATAGTCCAAATATTACAGAATGCCAAGAGATGTGGATCGGAAACTACTACTGGTCTTCCAGGGAACGATGGAAGCGTAGACTGTTTCAGACATTACTCCCATGGAGGAAAGTGCGGATGGTGACTGTTGTATTCAATACCAATGCAATTACTGTGTTTCATCAAAACTCTGATAGTCCACAGATTACAGAATGCCACCAGATGTGCATCGGAAACTACTACTGGTCTTCCAGGGAACGATCAAAGCGTAGACTGTTTGAGACACTACTTTTATGGAGGAATGTGCGCATGATGACTGTTGTATTCAATCCCGAAGCAATTACTGTGTTTCATCAGCACTCTAATAGTCCACAGATTACAGAATGCCTCCAGATATGCATTGGAGACTACTACTGGTCTTCCAGGGAACGATCAAAGCGTAGACTGTTTGAGACATACCTCCGGTGGAGGAAAGTGCGCATGGTGACTGTTGTATTCAATCCCGATGCAATTTCTGTGTTTCATCAACACTCTGATAGTCCACAGATTACATAATGCCACCAGATGTGCATCGGAAACTACTACTGGTCTTCCAGGGAACGATCAAAGCGTAGACTGTTAGAGACATAACTCCCGTGGAGGAAAGTGCGCATGGAGACTGTTGTATTCAATCCCGATGCAATTTCTGTGTTTCATCAACACTCTGATAGTCCACAGATTACAGAATGCCACCAGATGTGCATCGGAAACTACTACTGGTCTTCCAGGGAACGATCAAAGCGTAGACTGTTAGAGACATTACTCCCATATAGGAAAGTGCGCATGGTGACTGTTGTATTCAATCCCGATGCAATTACTGTGTTTCATCAACACTCTGATAGTCTACACATTACAGGATGCGACCCAATGTGCATCGGAAACTACTACTGGTCTTCCAGGGAACGATCAAATCGTAAATTGTTTGAGACATTACTCCCGTACAGGAAAGTGCGCATGGTGACTGTTGTATTCAATCCCGATGCAATTTCTGTGTTTCATCAACACTCTGATAGTCCATAGATAACAGAATGCCTCCGGATGTGCATCGGAAACTACTACTGGTCTTCCAGGGATCGATCAAAGCGTAAACACTTTGAGACATTACTGCCATGGAGGAAAGTGCGCATGGTGACTGTTGTATTCAATCCCGATGCAATTTCTGTGTTTCATCAACATTCTGATAGTCCACAGATTACAGAATGCCTCCAGATGTGCATCGAAAACTACTACTGGTCTTCCAGGGAACGATCAAATCGTAGACTGTTTGAGACATTACTTTTATGGAGGAATGTGCGCATGGTGACTGTTGTATTCAATCCCGAAGCAATTACTGTGTTTCATCAGCACTGTGATAGTCCACAGATTACAGAATGCCTCCAGGTATGCATCGGAGACTACTACTGGTCTTCCAGGGAACGATCAAAGCGTAGACTGTTTGAGACATACCTCCCGTGTAGGAAAGTGCGCATGGTGACTGTTGTATTCTATCCCGATGCAATTTCTGTGTTTCATCAACATTCTGATAGTCCACAGATTACAGAATGCCAAGAGATGTGGATCGGAAACTACTACTGGTCTTCCAGGGAGCGATGGAAGCGTAGACTGTTTCAGACATTACTCCCATGGAGGAAAGTGCGGATGGTGAATGTTGTATTCAATCCCAATGCAATATCTGTGTTTCATCAAAACTCTGATAGTCCACAGATTACAGAATGCCACCAGATGTGCATCGGAAACTACTACTGGTCTTCCAGGGAACGATCAAAGCGCAGACTGTTTGAGACACTACTTTTATGGAGGAATGTGCGCATGATGACTGTTGTATTCAATCCCGAAGCAATTTCTGTGTTTCATCAGCACTCTGATAGTCCACAGATTACAGAATGCCTCCAGATATGCATCTGAGACTACTACTGGTCTTCCAGGGAACGATCAAAGCGTAGACTGTTTGAGACATACCTCCCGTGGAGGAAACTGCGCATGGTGACTGTTGTATTCAATCCCGATGCAATTACTGTGTTTCATCAACACTATGATAGTCTACACATTACAGAATGCGACCCGATGTGCATCGGAAACTACTACTGGTCTTCCAGGGAACGATCAATGCGTAGATTGTTTGAGACATTACTCCCATGGAGGAAAGTGCGCATGGTGACTGTTGGATTCAATCCCGATGCAATTACTGTGTTTCATCAACACTCTGATAGTCTACACATTACAGGATGCGACCAGATGTGCATCGGAAACTACTACTGGTCTTCCAGGGAACGATCAAAGCGTAGATTGTTTGAGACGTTACTTTTATGGAGGAATGTGCGCATGGTGACTGTTGTATTCAATCCCGAAGCAATTACTGTGTTTCATCAGCACTCTGATAGTCCACAGATTACAGAATGCCTCCAGGTATGCATCGGAGACTACTACTGGTCTTCCAGGGAACGATCAAAGCGTAGACTGTTAGAGACATTACTCCCATATAGGAAAGTGCGCATGGTGACTGTTGTATTCAATCCCGATGCAATTACTGTGTTTCATCAACACTCTGATAGTCTACACATTACAGGATGCGACCCAATGTGCATCGGAAACTACTACTGGTCTTCCAGGGAACGATCAAATCGTAAATTGTTTGAGACATTACTCCCGTACAGGAAAGTGCGCATGGTGACTGTTGTATTCAATCCCGATGCAATTTCTGTGTTTCATCAACACTCTGATAGTCCATAGATAACAGAATGCCTCCGGATGTGCATCGGAAACTACTACTGGTCTTCCAGGGATCGATCAAAGCGTAAACACTTTGAGACATTACTGCCATGGAGGAAAGTGCGCATGGTGACTGTTGTACTCAATCCCGATGCAATTTCTGTGTTTCATCAACATCCTGATAGTCCACAGATTACAGAATGCCTCCAGATGTGCATCGAAAACTACTACTGGTCTTCCAGGGAACGATGAAATCGTAGACTGTTTGAGACATTACTTTTATGGAGGAATGTGCGCATGGTGACTGTTGTATTCAATCCCGAAGCAATTACTGTGTTTCATCAGCACTCTGATAGTCCACAGATTACAGAATGCCTCCAGGTATGCATCGGAGACTACTACTGGTCTTCCAGGGAACGATCAAAGCGTAGACTGTTTGAGACATACCTCCCGTGTAGGAAAGTGCGCATGGTGACTGTTGTATTCTATCCCGATGCAATTTCTGTGTTTCATCAACATTCTGATAGTCCACAGATTACAGAATGCCAAGAGATGTGGATCGGAAACTACTACTGGTCTTCCAATGAGCGATGGAAGCGTAGACTGTTTCAGACATTACTCCCATGGAGGAAAGTGCGGATGGTGAATGTTGTATTCAATCCCAATGCAATTTCTGTGTTTCATCAAAACTCTGATAGTCCACAGATTACAGAATGCCACCAGATGTGCATCGGAAACTACTACTGGTCTTCCAGGGAACGATCAAAGCGCAGACTGTTTGAGACACTACTTTTATGGAGGAATATGCGCATGATGACTGTTGTATTCAATCCCGAAGCAATTTTTGTGTTTCATCAGCACTCTGATAGTCCACAGATTACAGAATGCCTCCAGATATGCATCTGAGACTACTACTGGTCTTCCAGGGAACGATCAAAGCGTAGACTGTTTGAGACATACCTCCCGTGGAGGAAACTGCGCATGGTGACTGTTGTATTCAATCCCGATGCAATTACTGTGTTTCATCAACACTCTGATAGTCTACACATTACAGAATGCGACCAGATGTGCATCGGAAACTACTACTGGTCTTCCAGGGAACGATCAAAGCGTAGATTGTTTGAGACATTACTCCCGTACAGGAAAGTGCGCATGGTGACTGTTGTATTCAATCCCGATGCAATTTCTGTGTTTCATCAACACTCTGATAGCCCATAGATAACAGAATGCCTCCAGATGTGCATCGGAAACTGCTACTGGTCTTCCAGGGAACGATCAAAGCGTAAACTCGTTGAGACATTACTCCCATGGAGGAAAGTGCGCATGGTGACTGTTGTATTCAATCCCGATGCATTTTCTGTGTTTCATCAACACTCTGACAGTCCACAGATTACAGAATGCCACGAGGTGTGGATCGGAAACTACTACTGGTCTTCCAGGGAACGATGAAAGCGTAGACTGTTTCAGACATTACTCCCATGGAGGAAAGTGCGGGTGGTGACTGTTGTATTCAATCCCAATGCAATTTCTGTGTTACATCAACACTCTGATAGTCCACAGATTACAGAATTGAACAAGATGTGCATCGGAAACTACTGCTGGTCTTCCAGGGAACGATCAAATCGTAGACTGTTTGAGACATTACTTTTATGGAGGAATGTGCTCATGGTGACTGTTGTATTCAATCCCGATGCAATTTCTGTGTTTCATCAACACTCTGATAGTCTACATATTACAGAATGCCTCCAGATGTGCATCGTAAACTGGTACTGGTCTTCCAGGGAACGATCAAAGCGTAAACTCTTTGAGACATTACTCCCATGGAGGGAAGTGCGCATGGTGACTGTTGTATTCAATCCCGATGCATTTTCTGCGTTTCATCAACACTCTGATAGTCCAAAGATTACAGAATGCCAAGAGATGTGGATCGGAAACTACTACTGGTCTTCCAGGGAACGATGGAAGCGTAGACTGTTTCAGACATTACTCCCATGGAGGAAAGTGCGGATGGTGACTGTTGTATTCAATACCAATGCAATTACTGTGTTTCATCAAAACTCTGATAGTCCACAGATTACAGAATGCCACCAGATGTGCATCGGAAACTACTACTGGTCTTCCAGGGAACGATCAAAGCGTAGACTGTTAGAGACATTACTCCCATATAGGAAAGTGCGCATGGTGACTGTTGTATTCAATCCCGATGCAATTACTGTGTTTCATCAGCACTCTAATAGTCCACAGATTACAGAATGCCTCCAGATATGCATTGGAGACTACTACTGGTCTTCCAGGGAACGATCAAAGCGTAGACTGTTTGAGACATACCTCCCGTGGAGGAAAGTGCGCATGGTGACTGTTGTATTCAATCCCGATGCAATTTCTGTGTTTCATCAACACTCTGATAGTCCACAGATTACATAATGCCACCAGATGTGCATCGGAAACTACTACTGGTCTTCCAGGGAACGATCAAAGCGTAGACTGTTAGAGACATAACTCCCGTGGAGGAAAGTGCGCATGGAGACTGTTGTATTCAATCCCGATGCAATTTCTGTGTTTCATCAACACTCTGATAGTCCACAGATTACAGAATGCCACCAGATGTGCATCGGAAACTACTACTGGTCTTCCAGGGAACGATCAGAGCGTAGACTGTTAGAGACATTACTCCCATATAGGAATGTGCGCATTGTGACTGTTGTATTCAATCCCGATGCAATTACTGTGTTTCATCAACACTCTGATAGTCTACACATTACAGGATGCGACCCAATGTGCATCGGAAACTACTACTGGTCTTCCAGGGAACGATCAAATCGTAAATTGTTTGAGACATTACTCCCGTACAGGAAAGTGCGCATGGTGACTGTTGTATTCAATCCCGATGCAATTTCTGTGTTTCATCAACACTCTGATAGTCCATAGATAACAGAATGCCTCCGGATGTGCATCGGAAACTACTACTGGTCTTCCAGGGATCGATCAAAGCGTAAACACTTTGAGACATTACTGCCAAGGAGGAAAGTGCGCATGGTGACTGTTGTATTCAATCCCGATGCAATTTCTGTGTTTCATCAACATTCTGATAGTCCACAGATTACAGAATGCCTCCAGATGTGCATCGAAAACTACTACTGGTCTTCCAGGGAACGATCAAATCGTAGACTGTTTGAGACATTACTTTTATGGAGGAATGTGCGCATGGTGACTGTTGTATTCAATCCCGAAGCAATTACTGTGTTTCATCAGCACTCTGATAGTCCACAGATTACAGAATGCCTCCAGGTATGCATCGGAGACTACTACTGGTCTTCCAGGGAACGATCAAAGCGTAGACTGTTTGAGACATACCTCCCGTGTAGGAAAGTGCGCATGGTGACTGTTGTATTCTATCCCGATGCAATTTCTGTGTTTCATCAACATTCTGATAGTCCACAGATTACAGAATGCCAAGAGATGTGGATCGGAAACTACTACTGGTCTTCCAGGGAGCGATGGAAGCGTAGACTGTTTCAGACATTACTCCCATGGAGGAAAGTGCGGATGGTGACTGTTGTATTCAATCCCAATGCAATTTCTGTGTTTCATCAAAACTCTGATAGTCCACAGATTACAGAATGCCTCCAGATGTGCATCGGAAACTACTACTGGTCTTCCAGGGAACGATCAAATCGCAGACTGTTTGAGACACTAATTTTATGGAGGAATGTGCGCATGATGACTGTTGTATTCAATCCCGAAGCAATTTCTGTGTTTCATCAGCACTCTGATAGTCCACAGATTACAGAATGCCTCCAGATATGCATCTGAGACTACTACTGGTCTTCCAGGGAACGATCAAAGCGTAGACTGTTTGAGACATACCTCCCGTGGAGGAAACTGCGCATGGTGACTGTTGTATTCAATCCCGATGCAATTACTGTGTTTCATCAACACTCTGATAGTCTACACATTACAGAATGCGACCAGATGTGCATCGGAAACTACTACTGGTCTTCCAGGGAACGATCAATGCGTAGATTGTTTGAGACATTACTCCCATGGAGGAAAGTGCGCATGGTGACTGTTTGATTCAATCCCGATGCAATTACTGTGTTTCATCAACACTCTGATAGTCTACACATTACAGGATGCGACCAGATGTGCATCGGAAACTACTACTGGTCTTCCAGGGAACGATCAAAGCGTAGATTGTTTGAGACATTACTCCCGTACAGGAAAGTGCGCATGGTGACTGTTGTATTCAATCCCGATGCAATTTCTGTGTTTCATCAACACTCTGATAGCCCATAGATAACAGAATGCCTCCAGATGTGCATCGGAAACTGCTACTGGTCTTCCAGGGAACGATCAAAGCGTAAACTCGTTGAGACATTACTCCCATGGAGGAAAGTGCGCATGGTGACTGTTGTATTCAATCCCGATGCATTTTCTGTGTTTCATCAACACTCTGACAGTCCACAGATTACAGAATGCCACGAGGTGTGGATCGGAAACTACTACTGGTCTTCCAGGGAACGATGAAAGCGTGGACTGTTTCAGACATTACTCCCATGGAGGAAAGTGCGGGTGGTGACTGTTGTATTCAATCCCAATGCAATTTCTGTGTTACATCAACACTCTGATAGTCCACAGATTACAGAATTGAACCAGATGTGCATCGGAAACTACTGCTGGTCTTCCAGGGAACGATCAAATCGTAGACTGTTTGAGACATTACTTTTATGGAGGAATGTGCTCATGGTGACTGTTGTATTCAATCCCGATGCAATTTCTGTGTTTCATCAACACTCTGATAGTCTACATATTACAGAATGCCTCCAGATGTGCATCGTAAACTGGTACTGGTCTTCCAGGGAACGATCAAAGCGTAAACTCTTTGAGACATTACTCCCATGGAGGGAAGTGCGCATGGTGACTGTTGTATTCAATCCCGATGCATTTTCTGCGTTTCATCAACACTCTGATAGTCCAAAGATTACAGAATGCCAAGAGATGTGGATCGGAAACTACTACTGGTCTTCCAGGGAACGATGGAAGCGTAGACTGTTTCAGACATTACTCCCATGGAGGAAAGTGCGGATGGTGACTGTTGTATTCAATACCAATGCAATTACTGTGTTTCATCAACACTCTGATAGTCCACAGATTACATAATGCCACCAGATGTGCATCGGAAACTACTACTGGTCTTCCAGGGAACGATCAAAGCGTAGACTGTTAGAGACATAACTCCCGTGGAGGAAAGTGCGCATGGAGACTGTTGTATTCAATCCCGATGCAATTTCTATGTTTTATCAACACTCTGATAGTCCACAGATTACAGAATGCCACCAGATGTGCATCGGAAACTACTACTGGTCTTCCAGGGAACGATCAAAGCGTAGACTGTTAGAGACATTACTCCCATATAGGAAAGTGTGCGTGGTGACTGTTGTATTCAATCCCGATGCAATTACTGTGTTTCATCAACACTCTGATAGTCTACACATTACAGGATGCGACCAGATGTGCATCGGAAACTACTACTGGTCTTCCAGGGAACGATCAAATCGTAAATTGTTTGAGACATTACTCCCGTACAGGAAAGTGCGCATGGTGACTGTTGTATTCAATCCCGATGCAATTTCTGTGTTTCATCAACACTCTGATAGTCCATAGATAACAGAATGCCTCCGGATGTGCATCGGAAACTACTACTGGTCTTCCAGGGATCGATCAAAGCGTAAACACTTTGAGACATTACTGCCATGGAGGAAAGTGCGCATGGTGACTGTTGTATTCAATCCCGATGCAATTTCTGTGTTTCATCAACATTCTGATAGTCCACAGATTACAGAATGCCTCCAGATGTGCATCGAAAACTACTACTGGTCTTCCAGGGAACGATCAAATCGTAGACTGTTTGAGACATTACTTTTATGGAGGAATGTGCACATGGTGACTGTTGTATTCAATCCCGAAGCAATTACTGTGTTTCATCAGCACTCTGATAGTCCACAGATTACAGAATGCCTCCAGGTATGCATCGGAGACTACTACTGGTCTTCCAGGGAACGATCAAAGCGTAGACTGTTTGAGACATACCTCCCGTGTAGGAAAGTGCGCATGGTGACTGTTGTATTCTATCCCGATGCAATTTCTGTGTTTCATCAACACTCGGATAGTCCACACATTACATAATGCCACCAGATGTGCATCGAAAACTACTACTGGTCTTCAAGGGAACGACCAAAGCGTAGACTGTTAGAGACATTACTCCCATGGAGGAAAGTGCGCATGGTGACTGTTGTATTCAATCCCGATGCAATTACTGTGTTTCATCAACACTCTGATGGTATACAGATTACAGAATGCCTCCAGATGTGCATCGGGAACTAATACTGGTCTTCCAGGGAACGATCAAAGCGTAGACTGCTTAAGACATTACTTTTATGGAGGAATGTGCGTATGGTGACTGTTGTATTCAATATCGATGCAATTTCTGTGTTTCATCAACACTCTGATAGTCCACAGATTTCGGAATGCATCCGGATGTGCATCGGAAACTGCTACTGGTCTTGCAGGGAACGAACAAAGCGTAAACACGTTGAGACATTACTCCCATGGAGGAAAGTGCGCATGGTGACTGTTGTATTCAATCCAGATGCATTTTCTGTGTTTCATCAACACTCTGATAGTCCACAGATTACAGAATGCCAAGAGATGTGGATCGGAAACTACTACTGGACTTCCAGGGAACGATGGAAGCGTAGACTGTTTCAGACATTACTCCCATGGAGGAAAGTGCGCATGGTGACTGTTGTATTCAATCCCGATGCAATTACTGTGTTTCATCAACACTCTAATAGTCTACACATTACAGGATGCGACCAGATGTGCATCGGAAACTACTACTGGTCTTCCAGGGAACGATCAAAGCGTAGATTGTTTGAGACATTACTCCCGTACAGGAAAGTGCGCATGGTGACTGTTGTATTCAATCCCGATGCAATTTCTGTGTTTCATCAACACTCTGATAGTCCATAGATAACAGAATGCCTCCAGATGTGCATCGGAAACTGCTACTGGTCTTCCAGGGAACGATCAAAGCGTAAACTCGTTGAGACATTACTCCCATGGAGGAAAGTGCGCATGGTGACTGTTGTATTCAATCCCGATGCATTTTCTGTGTTTCATCAACACTCTGACAGTCCACAGATTACAGAATGCCACGAGGTGTGGATCGGAAACTACTACTGGTCTTCCAGCGAACGATGAAAGCGTAGACTGTTTCAGACATTACTCCCATGGAGGAAAGTGCGGGTGGTGACTGTTGTATTCAATCCCAATGCAATTTCTGTGTTTCATCAACACTCTGATAGTCCACAGATTACAGAATTGAACCAGATGTGCATCGGAAACTACTGCTGGTCTTCCAGGGAACGATCAAAGCGTAGACTGTTTGAGACATTACTTTTATGGAGGAATGTGCTCATGGTGACTGTTGTATTCAATCCCGATGCAATTTCTGTGTTTCATCAACACTCTGATAGTCTACATATTACAGAATGCCTCCAGATGTGCATCGGAAACTGGTACTGGTCTTCCAGGGAACGATCAAAGCGTAAACTCTTTGAGACATTACTCCCATGGAGGGAAGTGCGCATGGTGACTGTTGTATTCAATCCCGATGCATTTCCTGTGTTTCATCAACACTCTGATAGTCCACAGATTACAGAATGCCAAGAGATGTGGATCGGAAACTACTACTGGTCTTCCAGGGAACGATGGAAGCGTAGACTGTTTCAGACATTACTCCCATGGAGGAAAGTGCGGATGGTGACTGTTGTATTCAATACCAATGCAATTACTGTGTTTCATCAAAACTCTGATAGTCCACAGATTACAGAATGCCACCAGATGTGCATCGGAAACTACTACTGGTCTTCCAGGGAACGATCAAAGCGTAGACTGTTTGAGACACTACTTTTATGGAGGAATGTGCGCATGATGACTGTTGTATTCAATCCCGAAGCAATTGCTGTGTTTCATCAGCACTCTAATAGTCCACAGATTTCAGAATGCCTCCGGATGTGCATTGGAAACTGCTACTGGTCTTCCAGGGAACGATCAAAGCGTAAACTCGTTGAGACATTACTCCCATGGAGGAAAGTGCGCATGGTGACTGT
Organism: Schistocerca gregaria; assembly: GCF_023897955.1. NCBI lineage: Eukaryota > Metazoa > Arthropoda > Insecta > Orthoptera > Acrididae > Schistocerca > Schistocerca gregaria. The sequence goes on from NW_026061699.1 coordinate 5,003,882, forward strand.
TGTATTCAATCCCGATGCATTTTCTGTGTTTCATCAACACTCTGACTGTCCACAGATTACAGAATGCCACGTGGTGTGGATCGGAAACTACTACTGGTCTTCCAGGGAACGATGAAAGCGTAGACTGTTTCAGACATTAATCCCATGGAGGAAAGTGCGTATGGTGACTGTTGTATTCTATCCCAATGCAATTTCTGTGTTTCATCAACACTCTGATAGTCCACAGATTACAGAATGCCACCAGATGTGCATTGGAAACTACTGCTGGTCTTCCAGGGAACGATCAAAGCGTAGACTGTTTGAGACTATACTTTTATGGAGGAATGTGCGCATGGTGACTGTTGTATTCAATCCCGATGCAATTTCTGTGTTTCATCAACACTCTGATAGTCTACATATTACAGAATGCCTCCAGATATGCATCGGAAACTAGTACTGGTCTTCCAGGGAACGATCAAAGCGTAAACTCTTTGAGACATTACTCCCATGGAGGGAAGTGCGCATGGTGACTGTTGTATTCAATCCCGATGCATTTTCTGTGTTTCATCAACACTCTGATAGTCCACAGATTACAGAATGCCAAGGGATGTGGATCAGAAACTACTACTGGTCTTCCAGGGAACGATGGAAGCGTAGACTGTGTCAGACATTACTCCCATGGAGGAAAGTGCGGATGGTGACTGTTGTATTCAATACCAATGCAATTACTGTGTTTCATCAAAACTCTGATAGTCCACAGATTACAGAATGCCACCAGATGTGCATCGGAAACTACTACTGGTCTTACAGGGAACGATCAAAGCGTAGACTGTTTGAGACACTACTTTTATGGAGGAATGTGCGCATGATGACTGTTGTATTCAATCCCGAAGCAATTACTGTGTTTCATCAGCACTCTGATAGTCCACAGATTACATAATGCCACCAGATGTGCATCGGAAACTACTACTGGTCTTCCAGGGAACGATCAAAGCGTATACTGTTAGAGACATTACTCCCATGGGGGAAAGTGCGCATGGTGACTGTTATATTCAATCCCGATGCAACTACTGTGTTTCATCAACACTCTGATAGACTACACATTACAGGATGCGACCAGATGTGCATTGGAAACTACTACTGGTCTTTCAGGGAACGATGAATGCGTAAATTGTTTGGGACATTACTCCCGTACAGGAAAGTGCGCATGGTGACTGTTGTATTCAATCCCGATGCAATTTCTGTGTTTCATCAACACTCTGATAGTCCATAGATAACAGAATGCCTCCAGATGTGCATCGGAAACTACTACTGGTCTTCCAGGGAACGATCAAAGCGTAAACACTTTGAGACATTACTGCCATGGAGGAAAGTGCGCATGGTGACTGTTGTATTCAATCCCGATGCAATTTCTGTGTTTCATCAACACTCTGATAGTCCATAGATAACAGAATGCCTCCAGATGTGCATCGGAAACTACTACTGGTCTTCCAGGGAACGATCTAAGCGTAAACTCGTTGAGACATTACTCCCATGGAGGAAAGTGCGCATGGTGACTGTTGTATTCAATCCCGATGCATTTTCTGTGTTTCATCAACACTCTGACAGTCCACAGATTACAGAATGCCACGTGGTGTGGATCGGAAACTACTACTGGTCTTCCAGGGAACGATGAAATCGTAGACTGTTTGAGACATACCTCCCGTGGAGAAAACTGCGCATGGTGACTGTTGTATTCAATCCCGATGCAATTTCTGTGTTTCATCAACACTCTGATAGTCTACATATTACAGAATGCCTCCAGATGTGCATCGGAAACTGGTACTGGTCTTCCAGGGAACGATCAAAGCGTAAACTCTTTGAGACATTACTCCCATGGAGAGAAGTGCGCATGGTGACTGTTGTATTCAATCCCGATGCAATTTCTCTGTTTCATCAACACTCTGATAGTCTACATATTACAGAATGCCTCCAGATGTGCATCGGAATCTACTACTGGTCTTCCAGGGAACGATCAAAGCGTAAACTCTTTGAGACATTACTCCCATGGAGGTAAGTGCGCATGGTGACTGTTGTATTCAATCACGATGCATTTTCCGTGTTTCATCAACACTCTGACAGTCCACAGATTACAGAATGCCACGTGGTGTGTATCGGAAACTACTACTGGTCTTCCAGGGAACGATGAAATCGTAGACTGTTTCAGACATTACTCCCATGGAGGAAAGTGCGGATGGTGACTGTTGTATTCTATCCCAATGCAATTTCTGTGTTTCATCAACACTCTGATAGTCCACAGATTACAGAATGCCACCAGATGTGCATTGGAAACTACTGCTGGTCTTCCAGGGAACGATCAAATCGTAGACTGTTTGAGACATTCATTTTATGGAGGAAAGTGCGCATGGTGACTGTTGTATTCAATCCCGATGCAATTTCTGTGTATCATCAACACTCTGATAGTCTACATATTACAGAATGCCTCCAGATATGCATCGGAAACTAGTACTGGTCTTCCAGGGAACGATCAAAGCGAAAACTCTTTGAGACATTACTCCCATGGAGGGAAGTGCGCATGGTGACTGTTGTATTCAATCCCGATGCATTTTCTGCGTTTCATCAACACTCTGATAGTCCACAGATTACAGAATGCCAAGAGATGAGGATCGGAAACTACTACTGGTCTTCCAGGGAACGATGGAAGCGTAGACTGTTTCAGACATTACTCCCATGGAGGAAAGTGCGGATGGTGACTGTTGTATTCAATCCCAATGCAATTTCTGTGTTTCATCAAAACACTGATAGTCCACAGATTACAGAATGCCACCAGATGTGCATCGGAAACTACTACTGGTCTTCCAGGGAACGATCAAAGCGCAGACTGTTTGAGACACTACTTTTATTGAGGAATGTGCGCATGATGACTGTTGTATTCAATCCCGAAGCAATTTCTGTGTTTCATCAGCACTATGATAGTCCACAGATTACAGAATGCCTAAAGATATGCGTCGGAGGCTACTACTGGTCTTCCAGGGAACGATCAAATCGTAGACTGTTTGAGACATACCTCCCGTGGAGGAAACTGCGCATGGTGACTGTTGTATTCAATCCCGATGCAATTTCTGTGTTTCATCAACACTCTGATAGTCTACATATTACAGAATGCCTCCAGATGTGCATCGGAAACTGGTACTGGTCTTCCAGGGAACGATCAAAGCGTAAACTCTTTGAGACATTACTCCCATGGAGAGAAGTGCGCATGGTGACTGTTGTATTCAATCCCGATGCATTTTCTGTCTTTCATCAACCCTCTGATAGTCCACAGATTACAGAATGCCTCCAGATGTGCATCGGAAACTACTGCTGGTCTTCCAGTTAACGATCAAAGCGTAGACTGTTTGAGACATTACTTTTATGGAGGAATGTGCGCATGGTGACTGTTGTATTCAATCCCGATGCAATTTCTCTGTTTCATCAACACTCTGATAGTCTACATATTACAGAATGCCTCCAGATGTGCATCGGAATCTACTACTGGTCTTCCAGGGAACGATCAAAGCGTAAACTCTTTGAGACATTACTCCCATGGAGGAAAGTGCGCATGGAGACAGTTGTACTCAATCCCGATGCATTTTCTGTGTTTCATCAACACTCTGATAGTCCACAGATTTCAGAATGCAACCAGATGTGCATTGGAAACTACTACTGGTCTTCCAGGGAACGATCAAAGCGTAGACTGTTTCAGACATTACTCCCATGGAGGAAAGTGCGGATGGTGACTGTTGCATTCAATCCCGATGCAATTTCTGTGTTTCATCAACACTCTGATAGTCCACAGATTACAGAATGCCACCAGATGTGCAGAGGAAACTACTACTGGTCTTCAAGGGAACGATCAAAGCGTTGAGTGTTAGAGATATTACTCCCATGGAGGAAAGTGCGCATGGTGAATGTTGTATTCAATCCCGATGCAATTTCTTTGTTTCATCAACACTCTGATAGTCCACAGATTACAGAATGCCTCCAGATGTTCATCGGAAACTACTACTAGTCTTCCAGGGAACGATCAAAGCGTAGACTGTTTGAGACATTACTTTATGGAGGAATGTGCGCGTAATGAGTGTTGTATTAAATCCCGATGCAAATTCTGTGTTTCATCAACACTCTCATAGTCCACAGATTACAGAATGCCTCCAGATGTGCATCGGAAACTACTACTGGTCTTCCAGGGAACGGATAAAGCGTAGACTGTTTGAGACATTACTCCCATGGAGGAAAGTGCGCATGGTGACTGTTGTATTCAATCCCGATGCAATTTCTGTGTTTCATCAACACTCTGATAGTCTACACATTACAGAATGCGACCAGGTGTGCATCGGAAACTACTACTGGTCTTCCAGGGAACGATGAAAGCGTAGACTGTTTCAGACATTACTCCCGTGGAGGAGAGTGCGCATGGTGACTGTTGTATTCAATCGCGATGCAATTTCTGTGTTTCATCAACACTCTGATAGTCCAAAGATAACAGAATGCCTCCAGATGTGCATCGGAAACTACTACTGGTCTTCCTGGGAACGATCAAATCGTAGACTGTTTGAGACATTACTCCCATGGAAGAAAGTGCGCATGGTGACTGTTGTATTCAATCCGGATGCAATTTCCGTGATTCATCAACACTCTGATAGTCCACAGATTACAGAATTCCTCCAGATGTGCATCGGAAACTACTACTGGTCTTCCAGGGAACGATCAAAACGTAGAGTGTTTGAGACATTACTGTAATGAAGGAAAGTGAGCATGGTGACTGTTGTATTCAATCCCGATGCAATTTCTGTGTTTCATCAACACTCTGATAGTCCACAGATAACAGAATGCCTCCAGATGTGCATCGGAAACAACTACTGGTCTTCCAGGGAACGATCAAAGCGTAAACTCTTTGAGACATTACTCCCATGGAGGAAAGTGTGCATGGTGACTGTTGTATTCAATCCCGATGCAATTTCTGTGTTTCATCATCACTCTGATAGTCCACAGATTACAGAATGCCACGAGATGTGCATCGGAAACTACTACTGGTCTTCATGGGAACGATCAGAACGTAAACTCTTTGTGACATTACGTCCATGGAGGAAAGTGCGCACCGTGACTGTTGTATTCAATCCCGATGCATTTTCTGTCTTTCATCAACCCTCTGATAGTCCACAGATTACAGAATGCCTCCAGATGTGCATCGGAAACTACTGCTTGTCTTCCAGGGATCGATCAAAGCGTAGACTGTTTGAGACATTACTTTTATGGAGGAATGTGCGCAAGGTGACTGTTGTATTCAATGCCGATGCAATTTCTGTGTTTCATCAACACTCTGATAGTCTACATATTACAGAATGCCTCCAGATGTGCATCGGAAACTGGTACTGGTCTTCCAGGGAACGATCAAAGCGTAAACTCCTTGAGACATTACTCCCATGGAGGGAAGTGTGCATGGTGACTGTTGTATTCAATCCCGATGCATTTTCTGTGTTTCATCAACACTCTGATAGTCCACAGATTACAGAATGCCAAAAGATGTGGATCGGAAACTACTACTGGTCTTCCAGGGAACGATCAAAGCGTAGACTGTTTGAGACATTACTTTTATGGAGGAAAGTGCGCATGGTGACTGTTGTATTCAATCCCGATGCAATTACTCTGTTTCATCAACACTCTGATAGTCTCCACATTACAGAATGCTACCAGATGTGCATCGGAAACTACTACTGGTCTTCCAGGGAACGATCAAAGCGTAGATTGTTTGAGACATTGTTTCCGTACAGGAAAGTGCGCATGGTGACTTTTGTATTCAATCCCGATACAATTTCTGTGTTTCATCAACACTCTGATAGTCCACAGATAACAGAATGCCTCCAGATGTGCATCGGAAACTACTACTGGTCTTCCAGGGAACGATCAAAGCGTAATCTCTTTGAGACATTACTCCCATGGAGGAAAGTGCGCATGGTGACTGTTGTATTCAATCCCGATGCAATTTCTGTGTTTCATCAACACTCTGATAGTCCACAGATTTCAGAATGCAACCAGATGTGCATTGGAAACTACTACTGGTCTTCCAGGGAACGATCAAAGCTTAGACTGTTTCAGACATTACTCCCATGGAGGAATGTGCGGATGGTGACTGTTGCATTCAATCCCGATGCAATTTCTGTGTTTCATCAACACTCTGATAGTCCACAGATTACAGAATGCCACCAGATGTGCAGAGGAAACTACTACTGGTCTTCAAGGGAGCGATCAAAGCGTTGACTGTTAGAGATATTACTCCCATGGAGGAAAGTGCGCATGGTGAATGTTGTATTCAATCCCGATGCAATTTCTTTGTTTCATCAACACTCTGATAGTCCACAGATTACAGAATGCCTCCAGATGTTCATCGGAAACTACTACTAGTCTTCCAGGGAACGATCAAAGCGTAGACTGTTTGAGACATTACTTTATGGAGGAATGTGCGCGTAATGACTGTTGTATTCAATCCCGATGCAATTTCTGTGTTTCATCAACACTCTCATAGTCCACAGATTACAGAATGCCTCCAGATGTGCATCGGAAACTACTACTGGTCTTCCAGGGAACGATCAAAGGGTACTCTCTTTGAGACATTACTCCCATGGAGGAAAGTGCGCATGGTGACTGTTGTATTCAATCCCGATGCAATTTCTGTGTTTCATCATCACTCTGATAGTCCACAGATTACAGAATGCCTCCAGATGTGCATCGGAAACTACTACTGGTCTTCATGGGAACGATCAGAACGTAAACTCTTTGTGACATTACGTCCATGGAGGAAAGTGAGCATGGTGACTGTTGTATTCAATCCCGATGCAATTTCTGTGTTTCATCAACACTCTGATAGTCCACAGATAACAGAATGCCTCCAGATGTGCATCGGAAACAACTACTGGTCTTCCAGGGAACGATCAAAGCGTAAACTCTTTGAGACATTACTCCCATGGAGGAAACTGTGCATGGTGACTGTTGTATTCAATCCCGATGCAATTTCTGTGTTTCATCATCACTCTGATAGTCCACAGATTACAGAATGCCACGAGATGTGCATCGGAAACTACTACTGGTCTTCATGGGAACGATCAGAACGTAAACTCTTTGTGACATTACGTCCATGGAGGAAAGTGCGCATCGTGACTGTTGTATTCAATCCCGATGCATTTTCTGTCTTTCATCAACCCTCTGATAGTCCACAGATTACAGAATGCCTCCAGATGTGCATCGGAAACTACTGCTTGTCTTCCAGGGATCGATCAATGCGTAGACTGTTTCAGACATTACTTTTATGGAGGAATGTGCGCAAGGTGACTGTTGTATTCAATGCCGATGCAAATTCTGTGTTTCATCAACACTCTGATAGTCTACATATTACAGAATGCCTCCAGATGTGCATCGGAAACTGGTACTGGTCTTCCAGGGAACGATCAAAGCGTAAACTCCTTGAGACATTACTCCCATGGAGGGAAGTGTGCATGGTGGCTGTTGTATTCAATCCCGATGCATTTTCTGTGTTTCATCAACACTCTGATAGTCCACAGGTTACAGAATGCCAAAAGATGTGGATCGGAAACTACTACTGGTCTTCCAGGGAACGATCAAAGCGTAGACTGTTTGAGACATTACTTTTATGGAGGAAAGTGCGCATGGTGACTGTTGTATTCAATCCCGATGCAATTACTGTGTTTCATCAACACTCTGATAGTCTCCACATTACAGAATGCTACCAGATGTGCATCGGAAACTACTACTGGTCTTCCAGGGAACGATCAAAGCGTAGATTGTTTGAGACATTGTTTCCGTACAGGAAAGTGCGCATGGTGACTTTTGTATTCAATCCCGATACAATTTCTGTGTTTCATCAACACTCTGATAGTCCACAGATAACAGAATGCCTCCAGATGTGCATCGGAAACTACTACTGGTCTTCCAGGGAACGATCAAAGCGTAATCTCTTTGAGACATTACTCCCATGGAGGGAAGTGCGCATGGTGACTGTTGTATTCAATCCCGATGCAATTTCTGTGTTTCGTCAACACTCTGATAGTCCACAGATTTCAGAATGCAACCAGATGTGCATTGGAAACTACTACTGGTCTTCCAGGGAACGATCAAAGCTTAGACTGTTTCAGACATTACTCCCATGGAGGAATGTGCGGATGGTGACTGTTGCATTCAATCCCGATGCAATTTCTGTGTTTCATCAACACTCTGATAGTCCACAGATTACAGAATGCCACCAGATGTGCAGAGGAAACTACTACTGGTCTTCAAGGGAACGATCAAAGCGTTGACTGTTAGAGATATTACTCCCATGGGGGAAAGTGCGCATGGTGACTGTTATATTCAATCCCGATGCAACTACTGTGTTTCATCAACACTCTGATAGACTACACATTACAGGATGCGACCAGATGTGCATTGGAAACTACTACTGGTCTTTCAGGGAACGATCAAAGCGTAGACTGTTTGAGACATTACTTTATGGAGGAATGTGCGCGTAATGACTGTTGTATTCAATCCCGATGCAATTTCTGTGTTTCTTCAACACTCTCGTAGTCCACAGATTACAGAATGCCTCCAGATGTGCATCGGAAACTACTACTGGTCTTCCAGGGAACGATCAAAGGGTACTCTCTTTGAGACATTACTCCCATGGAGGAAAGTGCGCATGGTGACTGTTGTATTCAATCCCGATGCAATTTCTGTGTTTCATCATCACTCTGATAGTCCACAGATTACAGAATGCCTCCAGATGTGCATCGGAAACTACTACTGGTCTTCATGGGAACGATCAGAACGTAAACTCTTTGTGACATTACGTCCATGGAGGAAAGTGCGCATCGTGACTGTTGTATTCAATCCCGATGCATTTTCTGTCTTTCATGAACCCTCTGATAGTCCACAGATTACAGAATGCCTCCAGATGTGCATCGGAAACTACTACTGGTCTTCCAGGGAACGATCAAAGCGTAAACTCTTTGAGACATTACTCCCATGGAGGAAAGTGCGCATGGTGACTTTTGTATTCAATCCCGATGCTATTTCTTAGTTTCATCAACACTCTGATAGTCCACAGATTACAGAATGCCACCAGATGTGCATCGGAAACTACTACTGGTCTTCCAGGGAACGATCAAAGCGTAGACTGTTTGAGACATTACTTTTATGGAGGAAATTGCGCATGGTGACTGTTGTATTCAATCCCGATGCAATTTCTATGTTTCATCAACACTCTGATAGTCCACAGACTACAGAATGCCTCCAGATCCACATGGGAAACTACTTCTGACCTTCCAGGGAACGATCAAAGCGTAGACTGTTTGAGACATTACTCCCATGGAGGAAACTGTTCAAGGAGTCTGTTGTATTCAATCCCGATGCAATTTTTGTGTTTCATCAACACTCTGATAGTCCACAGATTACAGAAAGCGTCCAGTTGTGCATCGGAATCTACTACTGGTCTTCCAGGGAACGATCAAAGCGTAAACTCTTTGAGACATTACTCCCATGGAGGAAAGTGCGCATGGAGACTGTTGTATTCAATCCCGATGCAATTTCTGTGTTTCATCAACACTCTGATAGTCTACACATTATAGAATGCGACCAGGTGTGCATCGGAAACTACTACTGGTCTTCCAGGGAACGATCAAAGCATCGATGGTTGGAGACATTACTCCCGTGGAGGAGAGTGCGCATGGTGACTGTTGTATTCAATCCCGATGCAATTTCTGTGTTTCATCAACACTCTGATAGTCCACAGATAACAGAATTCCTCCAGATGTGCAACGGAAACTACTACTGGTCTTCCAGGGAACGATCAAAGCGTAAACTCTTTGAGACATTACTCCCATGGAGGAAAGTGTGCATGGTGACTGTTGTATTCAATCCCGATGCAATTTCTGTGTTTCATCATCACTCTGATAGTCCACAGATTACAGAATGCCACGAGATGTGCATCGGAAACTACTACTGGTCTTCATGGGAACGATCAGAACGTAAACTCTTTGTGACATTACGTCCATGGAGGAAAGTGCGCATCGTGACTGTTGTATTCAATCCCGATGCATTTTCTGTCTTTCATCAACCCTCTGATAGTCCACAGATTACAGAATGCCTCCAGATGTGCATCGGAATCTACTGCTTGTCTTCCAGGGATCGATCAAAGCGTAGACTGTTTGAGACATTACTTTTATGGAGGAATGTGCGCAAGGTGACTGTTGTATTCAATGCCGATGCAATTTCTGTGTTTCATCAACACTCTGATAGTCTACATATTACAGAATGCCTCCAGATGTGCATCGGAAACTGGTACTGGTCTTCCAGGGAACGATCAAAGCGTAAACTCCTTGAGACATTACTCCCATGGAGGGAAGTGTGCATGGTGACTGTTGTATTCAATCCCGATGCAATTTCTGTGTTTCATCAACACTCTGATAGTCTACATATTACAGAATGCCTCCAGATGTGCATCGGAAACTGGTACTGGTCTTCCAGGGAACGATCAAAGCGTAAACTCTTTGAGACATTACTCCCATGGAGAGAAGTGCGCATGGTGACTGTTGTATTCAATCCCGATGCATTTTCTGTCTTTCATCAACCCTCTGATAGTCCACAGATTACAGAATGCCTCCAGATGTGCATCGGAAACTACTGCTGGTCTTCCAGTTAACGATCAAAGCGTAGACTGTTTGAGACATTACTTTTATGGAGGAATGTGCGCATGGTGACTGTTGTATTCAATCCCGATGCAATTTCTGTGTTTCATCAACACTCTGATAGTCTACATATTACAGTATGCCTCCAGATGTGCATCGGAATCTACTACTGGTCTTCCAGGGAACGATCAAAGCGTAAACTCTTTGAGACATTACTCCCATGCAGGAAAGTGCGCATGGAGACAGTTGTACTCAATCCCGATGCATTTTCTGTGTTTTATCAACACTCTGATAGTCCACAGATTTCAGAATGCAACCAGATGTGCATTGGAAACTACTACTGGTCTTCCAGGGAACGATCAATGCGTAGACTGTTTCAGACATTACTCCCATGGAGGAAAGTGCGGATGGTGACTGTTGCATTCAATCCCGATGCAATTTCTGTGTTTCATCAACACTCTGATAGTCCACAGATTACAGAATGCCACCAGATGTGCAGAGGAAACTACTACTGGTCTTCAAGGGAACGATCAAAGCGTTGAGTGTTAGAGATATTACTCCCATGGAGGAAAGTGCGCATGGTAAATGTTGTATTCAATCCCGATGCAAATTCTGTGTTTCATCAACACTCTCATAATCCACAGATTACAGAATGCCTCCAGATGTGCATCGGAAACTACTACTGGTCTTCCAGGGAACGGATAAAGCGTAGACTGTTTGAGACATTACTCCCATGGAGGAAAGTGCGCATGGTGACTGTTGTATTCAATCCCGATGCAATTTCTGTGTTTCATCAACACTCTGATAGTCTACACATTACAGAATGCGACCAGGTGTGCATCGGAAACTACTACTGGTCTTCCAGGGAACGATCAAAGCATCGATGGTTTGAGACATTACTCCCGTGGAGGAGAGTGCGCATGGTGGCTGTTGTATTCAATCCCGATGCAATTTCTGTGTTTCATCAACACTCTGATAGTCCAAAGATAACAGAATGCCTCCAGATGTGCATCGGAAACTACTACTGGTCTTCCTGGGAACGATCAAATCGTAGACTGTTTGAGACATTACTCCCATGGAAGAAAGTGCGCATGGTGACTGTTGTATTCAATCCGGAAGCAATTTCCGTGATTCATCAACACTCTGATAGTCCACAGATTACAGAATTCCTCGAGATATGCATCGGAAACTACTACTGGTCTTCCAGGGAACGATCAAAACGTAGAGTGTTTGAGACATTACTGTAATGAAGGAAAGTGAGCATGGTGACTGTTGTATTCAATCCCGATGCAATTTCTGTGTTTCATCAACACTCTGATAGTCCACAGATAACAGAATTCCTCCAGATGTGCATCGGAAACTACTACTGGTCTTCCAGGGAACGATCAAAGCGTAAACTCTTTGAGACATTACTCCCATGGAGGAAAGTGTGCATGGTGACTGTTGTATTCAATCCCGATGCAATTTCTGTGTTTCATCATCACTCTGATAGTCCACAGATTACAGAATGCCACGAGATGTGCATCGGAAACTACTACTGGTCTTCATGGGAACGATCAGAACGTAAACTCTTTGTGACATTACGTCCATGGAGGAAAGTGCGCATCGTGACTGTTGTATTCAATCCCGATGCATTTTCTGTCTTTCATCAACCCTCTGATAGTCCACAGATTACAGAATGCCTCCAGATGTGCATCGGAATCTACTGCTTGTCTTCCAGGGATCGACCAAAGCGTAGACTGTTTGAGACATTACTTTTATGGAGGAATGTGCGCAAGGTGACTGTTGTATTCAATGCCGATGCAATTTCTGTGTTTCATCAACACTCTGATAGTCTACATATTACAGAATGCCTCCAGATGTGCATCGGAAACTGGTACTGGTCTTCCAGGGAACGATCAAAGCGTAAACTCCTTGAGACATTACTCCCATGGAGGGAAGTGTGCATGGTGACTGTTGTATTCAATCCCGATGCAATTACTGTGTTTCATCAACACTCTGATAGTCTCCACATTACAGAATGCTACCAGATGTGCATCGGAAACTACTACTGGTCTTCCAGGGAACGATCAAAGCGTAGATTGTTTGAGACATTGCTTCCGTACAGGAAAGTGCGCATGGTGACTTTTGTATTCAATCCCGATACAATTTCTGTGTTTCATCAACACTCTGACAGTCCACAGATATCAGAATGCCTCCAGATGTGCATCGGAAACTACTACTGGTCTTCCAGGGAACGATCAAAGCGTAATCTCTTTGAGACATTACTCCCATGGAGGAAAGTGCGCATGGTGACTGTTGTATTCAATCCCGATGCAATTTCTGTGTTTCATCAACACTCTGATAGTCCACAGATTTCAGAATGCAACCAGATGTGCATTGGAAACTACTACTGGTCTTCCAGGGAACGATCAAAGCGTAGACTGTTTCAGACATTACTCCCATGGAGGACGGTGCGGATGGTGATGTTGCATTCAATCCCGATGCAATTTCTGTGTTTCATCAACACTCTGATAGTCCACAGATTACAGAATGCCACCAGATGTGCAGAGGAAACTACTACTGGTCTTCAAGGGAACGATCAAAGCGTTGACTGTTAGAGATATTACTCCCATGGAGGAAAGTGCGCATGGTGAATGTTGTATTCAATCCCGATGCAATTTCTTTGTTTCATCAACACTCTGATAGTCCACAGATTACAGAATGCCTCCAGATGTTCATCGGAAACTACTACTAGTCTTCCAGGGAACGATCAAAGCGTAGACTGTTTGAGACATTACTTTATGGAGGAATGTGCGCGTAATGACTGTTGTATTGAATCCCGATGCAATTTCTGTGTTTCATCAACACTCTCATAGTCCACAGATTACAGAATGCCTCCAGATGTGCATCGGAAACTACTACTGGTTTCCAGGGAACGATCAAAGGGTACACTCTTTGAGACATTACTCCCATGGAGGAAAGTGCGCGTGGTGACTGTTGTATTCAATCCCGATGCAATTTCTGTGTTCCATCATCACTCTGATAGTCCACAGATTACAGAATGCCTCCAGATGTGCATCGGAAACTACTACTGGTCTTCATGGGAACGATCAGAACGTAAACTCTTTGTGACATTACGTCCACGGAGGAAAGTGCGCATCGTGACTGTTGTATTCAATCCCGATGCATTTTCTGTCTTTCATCAACCCTCTGATAGTCCACAGATTACAGAATGCCTCCAGACGTGCATCGGAAACTACTACTGGCCTTCCAGGGAACGATCAAAGCGTAAACTCTTTGAGAAATTACTCCCATGGAGGAAAGTGCGCATGGTGACTGTTGTATTCAATCCCGATGCTATTTCTTAGTTTCATCAACACACTGATAGTCCACAGAATACAGAATGCCACCAGATGTGCATCGGAAACTACTACTGGTCTTCCAGGGAACGATCAAAAGCGTAGACTGTTTGAGACATTACTTTTATGGAGGAAATTGCGCATGGTGACTGTTGTATTCAATCCCGATGCAACTTCTGTGTTTCATCAACACTCTGATAGTCCACAGACTACAGAATGCCTCCAGATCCGCATGGGAAACTACTTCTGGTCTTCCAGGGAACGATCAAAGCGTAGACTGTTTGAGACATTACTCCCATGGAGGAAACTGTTCATGGAGTCTGTTGTATTCAATCCCGATGCAATTTTTGTGTTTCATCAACACTCTGATAGTCCACAGATTACAGAATGCCTCCAGATGTGCATCGGAAACTACTACTTGTCTTCCAGGGAACGATCAAAGCGTAAACTCTTTGAGACATTACTCCCATGGAGGAAAGTGCGCATGGTGACTGTTGTATTCAATCCCGATGCAATTTCTGTGTTTCATCAACACTCTGATAGTTCACAGATTACAGAATGCCCTCAGTTGTGCATCGGAAACTACTACTGGTCTTCCAAGTAACGATCAAAGCGTAGACTGTTTGAGACATTAATCCCATGGAGGAAAGTGCGCATGGTGACTGATGTATTCAATCATGATGCTATTTCTTAGTTTCATCAACACTCTGATAGTCCACAGATTACAGAATGCCACCAGATGTGCATCGGAAACTACTACTGGTCTTCCAGGGAACGATCAAAGCGTAGACTGTTTGAGACATTACTTTTATGGAGGAAAGTGCTAATGGTGACTGTTGTATTCAATCCCGATGCAATTTATGTGTTTCATCAACACTCTGATAGTCCACAGATTACATAATGCCTCCAGATCCGCATGGGAAACTACTTCTGGTCTTCCAGGGAACGATCAAAGCGTAGACTGTTTGAGACATTACTCCCATGGAGGAAACTGTTCATGGAGTCTGTTGTATTCAATCCCGATGCAATTTTTGTGTTTCATCAACACTCTGATAGTCCACAGATTACAGAAAGCGTCCAGATGTGCATCGGAAACTACTACTGGTCTTCCAGGGAACGATCTAATCGTAGACCGTTTGAGACATTAGTTTTATGGAGGAATGTGCGCATGGTGACTGTTGTATTCAATCCCGATGCAACTTGTGTGTTTCATCAACACTCTGATAGTCCACAGAATACAGAATGCCTCCAGATGTGCATCGGAAACTACTACTGGTATTCCAGTGAACGTTCAATGCGTAGACTGTTTCAGACATTACTCCCATGGAGGAAAGTGCGGATGGTGACTTTTGTATTCAATCCCGATGTAATTTCTGTGTTTCATCAACACTCTGATAGTCCACAGATTACAGAATGCCACCAGATGTGCATCGGAAACTACAACTGGACTTCCAGGGAACGATCTAAGCGTAGACTGTTTTAGACATTAGTTTTATGGAGGAATGTGCGCATGGTGACTGTTGTATTCAATCAAGATGCAATTTCTGTGTTTCATCAACACTCTGTTAGTCCACAGATTACAGAATGCCTCCAGATGTGCATCGGAAACTACTACTGGTCTTCCAGGGAACGATCAAAGCGTAAACTCTTTGAGACATTACTCCCATGGAGGAAAGTGCGCATGGTGACTGTTGTATTCAATCCCGATGCAATTTCTGTGTTTCATCAACACTCTGATAGTCCACAGATTACAGAATGCCCTCAGATGTGCATCGGAAACTACTACTGGTCTTCCAAGGAACGATCAAAGCGTAGACTGTTTGAGACATTAATCCCATGGAGGAAAGTGCGTATGGTGACTGATTTATTCAATCCCGATGCTATTTCTTAGTTTCATCAACACTCTGATAGTCCACAGATTACAGAATGCCACCAGATGTGCATCGGAAACTACTACTGGTCTTCCAGGGAACGATCAAAACGTAGACTGTTTGAGACATTACTTTTATGGAGGAAAGTGCGCATGGTGACTGTTGTATTCAATCCCGATGCAATTTCTGTGTTTCATCAACACTCTGATAGTCCATAGATTACAGAATGCCTCCAGATCCGCATGGGAAACTACTTCTGTTCTTCCAGGGAACGATCAAAACGTAGACTGTTAGAGATATTACTCATATGGAGGAAAGTGTGCATGGTGAATGTTGTATTCAATCCCGATGCAATTTCTGTGTTTCATCAACACTCTGATAGTCCACAGATTACAGAATGCCTCCAGATGTTCATCGGAAACTACTACTAGTCTTCCAGGGAACGATGAAAGCGTAGACTGTTTGAGACACTACTTCTATGGAGGAATGTGCGCATAATGACTGTTGTATTCAATCCCGAAGCAAATTCTGTGTTTCATCAACACTCTGATAGTCAACAGATTACAGAATGCCTCCAGATGTGCATCGGAAACTACTACTGCTCTTCCAGAGAACGATCAAAGCGTAAACTCTTTTAGACATTACTCCCATGGAGGAAATTGCGCATGGTGACTGTTGTATTCAATCCCGATGCAATTTCTGTGTTTTATCAACACTCTGATAGTCCACAGATTACAGAATGCCCTCAGATGTGCATCGGAAACTACTACTGGTCTTCCAAGGAACGATCAAAGCGTAGACTGTTTGAGACGTTAATCCCATGGAGGAAAGTGCGCATGGTGACTGATGTATTCAATCCCGTTGCTATTTCTGTGTTTCATCAACACTCTGATAGTCCACAGATTACAGAATGCCACCAGATGTGCATCGGAAACTACTACTGGTCTTCCAGGGAACGATCAAAGCGTCAACTGTTTGAGACATTACTTTTATGGAGGAAAGTGCGCATGGTGACTGTTGTATTCAATCCCGATGCAATTTCTGTGTTTCATCAACACTCTGATAGTCCACAGATTACAGAATGCCTCCAGAAGTTCATCGGAAACTGCTACTAGTCTTCCAGGGAACGATCAAAGCGTAGACTGTTTGAGACATTAGTTTTATGGAGGAATGTGCGCATGGTGACTGTTGTATTCAATCCCGATGCAACGTCTGTGTTTCATCAACACTCTGATAGTCCACAGATTACAGAATGCCTCCAGATGTTCATCGGAAACTACTACTAGTCTTCCAGGGAACGATCAAAGCGTAGACTGTTTGAGACATTACTTTAGGGAGGAATGTGCGCGTAATGACTGTTGTATTCAATCCCGATCAATTTCTGTGTTTCATCAACACTCTCATAGTCCACGGATTACAGAATGCCTCCAGTTGTGCATCGGAAACTACTACTGGTCTTCCAGCTAACGATCAAAGGGTACACTCTTTGAGACATTACTCCCATGGAGGAAAGTGCGCATGGTGACTGTTGTATTCAATCCCGATGCAATTTCTGTGTTTCATCATCACTCTGATAGTCCACAGATTACTGAATGCCTCCAGATGTGCATCGGAAACTACTACTGGTCTTCATGGGAACGATCAGAACGTAAACTCTTTGTGACATTACGTCCATGGAGGAAAGTGCGCATCGTGACTGTTGTATTCAATCCCGATGCATTTTCTGTCTTTCATCAACCCTCTGATAGTCCACAGATTACAGAATGCCTCCAGATGTGCATCGGAAACTACTGCTGGTCTTCCAGTTAACGATCAAAGCGTAGACTGTTTGAGACACTACTTTTATGGAGGAATGTGCGCATGATGACTGTTGTATTCAATCTCGAAGCAATTTCTGTGTTTCATCAACACTCTGATAGTCCACAGATTACAGAATGCCTCCAGATGTGCATCGGGGACTACTACTCGTCTTCCAGGGTACGAATAAAGCGAAGACTGTTAGAGACATTACTTCGATGGAGGAAAGTGCGCATGGTGACTGTTGTATTCAATCCCGATGCAATTACTGTGTTTTATCAACACTCTGATAGTCTACACATTACAGAATGCGACCAGATGTGCATCGGAAACTACTACTGGTCTTCCAGGGAACGATCAAAGCGTAGATTGTTTGAGATATTGCTTCCGTACAGGAAAGTGCGCATGGTGACTTTTGTATTCAATCCCGATACAATTTCTGTGTTTCATCAACACTCTGATAGTCCACAGATAACAGAATACCCCCAGATGTGCATCGGAAACTACTACTGGTCTTCCAGGGAACGATCAAAGCGTAAACTCTTTGAGACATTACTCCCATGGAGGAAAGTGTGCATGGTGACTGTTGTATTCAATCCCGATGCAATTTCTGTGTTTCATCAACACTCTGATAGTCCACAGATTACAGAATGCCTCCAGATGTTCATCGAAACTACTACTGGTCTCCCAGGGAACGATCACAGCGTAACAGTTTGAGACATTACTCCCATGGAGGAAAGTGTGCATTTTGACTGTTGTATTCAATCCCGATGCATTTTCTGTGTTTCATCAACACTCTGATAGTCCACAGATTACGCAATGCCACCAGATGTGCATCGGAATCTACTACTGGTCTTCCTGGGAACTATCAAAGCGTAGACTGTTTGAGAATTACACCAGTGGAGGAAAGTGCGCATGGTGACTGTTGTATTCAATCCCGATGCAATTACTGTGTTTCATCAACACTCAGTTAGTCCACAGATTTCAGAATGCCTCCAGATGTGGATCGGAAACTACTACTGGTCTTCCAGGGAACGATCAAAGCGTAGACTGTTTGAGACACTATTTCTATGGAGGAATGTGCGCATGATGACTGTTGTATTCAATCCCGAAGCAAATTCTGTGTTTCATCAACACTCTGATGGTCCACAGATTACAGAATGACTCCAGATGTGCATCGGAAACTACTACTGGTCTTCCAGGGAACGATCAAAGCGTAAACTCTTTGAGACATTACTCCCATGGAGGAAAGTGCGCATGGTGACTGTTGTATTCAATACCGATGCAATTTCTGTGTTTCATCAACACTCTGATAGTCTACAGATTACAGAATGCCCTCAGATGTGCATCGGAAACTACAACTGGTCTTCCAAGGAACGATCAATCGTACACTGTTTCAGACATTACTCCCATGGAGGAGAGTGCGGATGGTGACAGTTGCATTCAATCCCGATGCAATTTCTGTGTTTCATTAACACTCTGATAGTCCACACATTACAGAATGCCTCCAGATGTGCATCAGAAACTACTATTGGTCTTCCAGGGAACGATCAAAGCGTAGACTATTTGAGACATTACTCCCATGGAGGAAACTGTGCATTGAGGCTGTTGTATTCAATCCCGATGCATTTTCTGTGTTTCATCAACACTCTGATAGTCCACAGATTACAGAAAGCATCCATATGTGCAACGGAAACTACTACTGGACTTCCAGGGAACGATCAAAGCGTAGACTGTTTGAGACATTACTCCCATGGAGGAAACTGTTCATGGAGTCTGTTGTATTCAATCCCGATGCATTTTTTGTGTTTCTCCAACACTCTGATAGTCCACAGATTACAGAAAGCGTCCAGATGTGCATCGGAAACTACTACTGGTCTTCCTGGGAACCTTCAAAGCGTAGAATGTTTGAGACATTACTCCCATGGAGGAAAGTGTGCATGGTGACTGTAGTATTCAATCCCGATGCAATTTCTGTCTTTCATCAACATTCTGATAGTCCACAGATTACAGAATGCCTCCAGATGTGCATCGGAAACTACTACTGGTCTTCCAGGGAACGATCAAAGCGTAGACTGTTTGAGACATTACTCCCATGGAGGAAAGTGTGCATGGTGACTGTTGTATTCAATCCCGATGCAATTTCTGTCTTTCATCAACATTCTGATAGTCCACAGATTACAGAATGCCTCCAGTTGTGCATCGGAAAATACTACTGGTCTTCCAGGGAACGATCAAAGCGTAGACTGCTTGAGACATTACTCCCATGGAGGAAAGTGCGCATGGTGACTGTTGTATTCAATCCTGATGCAATTACTGTGTCTCATCAACACTCTGATAGTCCACAGATTACAGAATGCCACCAGATGTGCATCGGAAACTACTACTGGTATTCCAGGGAACGATCAATGCGTAGACTGTTTCAGACATTACTCCCATGGAGGAAAGTGCGGATGGTGACAGTTGCATTCAATCCCGATGCAATTTCTGTGTTTCATTAACACTCTGATAGTCCACACATTACAGAATACCTCCAGATGTGCATCAGAAACTACTATTGGTCTTCCAGGGAACGATCAAAGCGTAGAATGTTTGAGACATTACTCCCATGGAGCAAACTGCGCATTGTGGCTGTTGTATTCAATCACGATGCATTTTCTGTGTTTCATCAACACTCTGATAGTCCACAGATTACAGAATGCCTCCAGTTGTGCATCGGAAACTACTACTGGTCTTCCAGGGAACGATCAAACCGTAGACTGCTTGAGACATTACTCCCATGGGGGAAAGTGCGCATGGTGATTGTTGTATTCAATCCTGATGCAATTACTGTGTTTTATCAAAACTTTGATAGTCTACACATTACAGAATGCCACCATATGTGCATCGGAAACTACTACTGTTCTTCCAGGGAACGATCAAATCGTAGATTGTTTGAGACATAACTCCCGTGAAGGAAAGTGCGCATGGTGACTGTTGTATTCAATCCCGATGCAATTTCTGTGTTTTATCAACACTTTGATAGTCTACACATTACAGAATGCCACCAGATGTGCATCGGAAACTACTACTGTTCTTCCAGGGAACGATCAATTCGTAGATTGTTTGAAACATAACTCCCGTGAAGGAAAGTGCGCATGGTGGCTGTTGTATTCAATCCCGATGCAATTTCTGTGTTTCATCAACACTCTTATAGTCCACAAATTACAGATTGAGTGCACATGTTCATCGGACACTACTACTGGTCTTCCAGGAAACGATCAAAGCGCAGACTGTTTGAGACATTACTTTTATGGAGGAATGTGTGCATGGTGACTGTTGTATTCAATCCCGATGCAATTACTGTGTTTCATCAACACTCTGATAGTCTACACATTACAGAATGCGACCAGATGTGCATCGGAAACTACTACTGGTCTTCCTGGGAACGATCAAAGCGTAGTTGGTTTGAGAAAATACTGCCGTGGAGGAATGTGCGCATGGTGAGTGTTGTATTCAATCCCGATGCAATTTCTGTGTTTCATCAGTACTCTAATAGTCCACAGATAACAGAATGCCTCCAGATGTGCATCGAAAACCACTACTGGTCTTCCAGGGAACGATCAAAGCGTAAACTCTTTGAGACATTACTCCCATGGAGGAAAGTGCGCATGGTGACTGTTGTATTCAATCCTGATGCAATTATTGTGTTTTATCAACACTTTGATAGTCTACACATTACAGAATGCCACCAGATATGCATCGGAAACTGCTACTGGTCTTCCAGGGAACGATCAAATCGTAGATTGTTTGAGACATAACTCCCGTGAAGGAAAGTGCGCATGGTGACTGTAGTATTCAATCCAGATGCAATTTCTGTGTTTCATCAACACTCTGATACTCCACAGATTACAGAATTTCTCCAGATGTGCATCGGAAACTACTACTGGTCTTCCAGGGAACGATCAAAGCGTAGACTGTTAGAGACATTACTCCCATGGAGGAAAGTGCACATGGTGATTGTTGTATTCAATCCCGATGCTATTTCTGTGTTTCATCAACACTCTGATAGTCCACAGATTACAGAATGCCTCCAGATGTGCATCGGAAACTACTACTGGTCTTCCAGGGAACGATCAAATCGTAGAATGTTTGGGACATTACTCCCATGGAGGAAAGTGCGCATGGTGATTGTTGTATTCAATCCTGATGCAATTTCTGTCTTTCATCAACACTCTGATAGTCCACAGGTTACAGAATGCCTCCAGATGTGCATCGGAACCTACTACTGGTCTCCCTGGGAACGATCAAAGCGTAGACTCTTTGAGACATTATTCCCATGGAGGAAAGTGCGTATGGTGACTGTTGTATTCAATCGCGATGCAATTTCTGTGTTTCATCAACACTTTGATAGTCCACAGATTACAGAGTACCACCAGACGTGCATCGGAATCTATTACTGGTCTTCCAAAGAACGATCAAATTTAGACTGTTTGAGACATTACTCCCATGGAGGAAAGTGTGCATGGTGAATGTTGTATTCAATCCCGATGCAATTTCTGTCTTTCATCAACATTCTGATAGTCCAAAGATTACAGAATGCCTCCAGATGTGCATCGGAAACTACTACCGGTCTTCCAGGGAACGATCAAAGCGTAGACTGCTTGAGACATTACTCCCATGGAGGAAAGTGCGCATGGTGACTGTTATATTCAATCCTGATCCAATTACTGTGTTTTATCAACACTTTGATAGTCCACAAATTACAGAATGCCTCCAGATGTTCATCGGACACTACTACTGGTCTTCCAGGAAACGATCAAAGCGTAGACTGTCTGAGACATTACTTTTATGGAGGAATGTGTGCATGGTGACTGTTGTATTCAATCCCGATGCAATTACTGTGTTTCATCAACACTCTGATAGTCCACAGATAATAGAATGCCTCCAGATGTGCATCGGAAACAACTACTGGTCATCCAGGGAATGATCAAAGCGTAAACTTACTGAGACATTACTCCCATGGAGGTAAGTGCGCATGGTGACTGTTGTACTCAATCCCGATGCAATTTCTGTCTTTCATCAACATTCTGATAGTCCACAGATTACAGAATGCCTCCACATGTGCATCGGAAATTACTACTGGTCTTCCAGGGAACGATCAAAGCGTAGACTGTTTGAGACATTACTCCCATGGAGGAAAGTGTGCATGGTGACTGTTGTATTCAATCCCGATGCAATTTCTGTCTTTCATCAACATTCTGATAGTCCACAGATTACAGAATGCCTCCAGATGTGCATCGGAAACTACTACTGGTCTCCCAGGGAACGATCAAAGCGTAGACTGCTTGAGACATTACTCCCATGGAGGAAAGTGCGCATGGTGACTGTTGTAGTCAAACCTGATGCAATTACTGTGTTTTATCAACACTTTGATAGTCTACACATTACAGAATGCCACCAGATGTGCATCGGAAACTACTACTGTTCTTCCAGGGAACGATCAAATCGTAGATTGTTTGAGACATAACTCCCGTGAAAGAAAGTGCGCATGGTGACTGTTGTATTCAATCCCGATGCAATTTCTTTGTTTCATCAACACTCTGATATTACACAAATTACAGAATGCCTCCAGATGTACATCAGACACTACTACTGGTCTTCCAGGAAACGGTCAAAGCGTAGACTCCAGAATGAGATTTTCACTCTGCAGCGGAGTGTGCGCTGATATGAAACTTCCTGGCAGATTAAAACTGTGTGCCCAACCGAGACTCGAACTCGGGACCTTTGCCTTTCGCAGGCAAGTGCTCTACCAACTGAGCTACCGAAGCACGTAGCTCAGTTGGTAGAGCACTTGCCCGCGAAAGGCAAAGGTCCCGAGTTCGAGTGTCGGTCTGGCACACAGTTTTAATCTGCCAGGAAGTTTCAAAGCGTAGACTGTTTGAGACATTACTTTTATGGAGGAATGTGTGCATGGTGACTGTTGTATTCTATCCCGATGCAATTACTGTGTTTCATCAACACTCTGATAGTCTACACATTACAGAATGCGACCAGATGTGCATCGGAAACTACTACTGGTCTTCCAGGGAACGATCAAAGCGTAGATGGTTTGAGAAAATACTGCCGTGGAGGAATGTGAGCATGGTGAGTGTTGTATTCAATCCCGATGCAATTTCTGTGTTTCATCAATACTCTAATAGTCCACAGATAACAGAATGCCTCCAGATGTGCATCGGAAACTACTACTGGTCTTCCAGGGAACGATCAAATCGTAGATTGTTTGAGACATAACTCCCGTGAAGGAAAGTGCGCATGGTGACTGTTGTATTCAATCCAGTTGCAATTTCTGTGTTTCATCAACACTCTGATACTCCACAGATTTCAGAATTTCTCCAGATGTGCATCGGAAACTACTATTGGTCTTCCAGGGAACGATCAAAGCGTAGACTGTTAGAGACATTACTCCCATGGAGGAAAGTGCACATGGTGATTGTTGTATTCAATCCCGATGCTATTTCTGTGTTTCATCAACACTCTGATAGTCCACAGATTACAGAATGCCTCCAGATGTGCATCGGAAACTACTACTGGTCTTCCAGGGAACGATCAAATCGTAGAATGTTTGGGACATTACTCCCATGGAAGAAAGTGCGCATGGTGATTGTTGTATTCAATCCTGATGCAATTTCTGTGTGTCATCAACACTCTGATAGTCCACAGATTACAGAATGCATCCAGATGTGCACCGGAAACTACTACTGGTCTTCCAGGGAACGATCAAAGCGTAAACTCTTTGAGACATTACTCCCATGGAGGTAATTGCGCATCGATACTGTTGTATTCAATCCCGATGCATTTTCTGTCTTTCATCAACACTCTGATAGTCCACAGGTTACAGAATGCCTCCAGATGTGCATCGGAACCTACTACTGGTCTCCCTGGGAACGATCAAAGCGTAGACTCTTTGAGACATTATTCCCATGGAGGAAAGTGCGTATGGTGACTGTTGTATTCAATCCCGATGCAATTTCTGTGTTTCATCAACACTTTGATAGTCCACAGATTACAGAATGCCTCCAGATGTTCATGGGACACTACTACTGGTCTTCCAGGAAACGATCAAAGCGTAGACTGTTTGAGACATTACTTTTATGGAGGAATGTGTGCATGGTGACTGTTGTATTCAATCCCGATGCAGTTACTGTGTTTCATCAACACTCTGATTGTCTACACATTACAGAATGCGACCAGATGTGCATCGGAAACTACTACTGATCTTCCAGGGAACGATCAAAGCGTAGATGGTTTGAGAAAATACTGCCGTGGAGGAAAGTGCGCATGGTGAGTGTTGTATTCAATCCCGATGCCATATCTGTGTTCCATCAACACTCTAATAGTCCACAGATAACAGAATGCCTCCAGATGTGCATCGGAAACTACTACCGGTCTTCCAGGGAACGATCAAAGCGTAAACTCTTTGAGACATTACTCCCATGGAGGAAAGTGCGCATGGTGACTGTTGTATTCAATCCCTATGCAATTTCTGTGTTTCATCAACACTCTGATAGTCCACAGATTACAGAATGCCATCAGATGTGCATCGGAAACTACTACTGGTCTTATGGGGATCGATCAAAGCGTAGACTGTTTGAGAATTACTCCCATGGAGGAAAGTGCGCATGGTGACTGTTGTATTCAATCCCGATGTAATTTCAGTGTTTCATCAACACTCTGATACTCCACAGGTTACAGAATGCCTCCAGATGTGCATCGGAAACTACTACTTGTCTTCCAGGGAACGATCAAAGAATAGACTGTTTGAGACATTACTTCCATGGAGGAAAGTGCGCATGGTGATTGTTGTATTCAATCCCGATGCAATTTATGTGTTTCATCAACACTCTGATAGTCCACAGATTACAGAATGCCTCCAGATGTGCATCGGAAACTACTACTGGTCTTTCAGGGAACGATCAAAGCGTAGAATGTTTGGGACATTACTCCCATCGAGGAAAGTGCGCTTGGTGACTGTAATATTCAATCCCGATGCAATTTCTGTGTTTCATCAACACTCTGATACTCCACAGATTACAGAATGCCTCCAGATGTGCATCGGAAACTACTACTGGTCTTCCAGGGAACGATCAAACCGTAGACTGTTGGAGACATTACACCCATGGAGGAACGTGCGCATGGTGACATTTGTATTGAATCCCGATGCAATTACTGTGTTTCATCCACACTTTGATGGTCTACACATTACAGAATGCCACCAGATGTGCATCGGAAACTACTACTGGTCTTCCAGGGAACGATCAAAGCGTAGACTGTTTGAGACATTACTTTTATGGAGGAATGTGCGCATGGTGACTTGTTGTATTCAATCCCGATGCTATTTCTGTGTTTCATCAACACTCTGATAGTCCACAGATTACAGAATGCCTCTAGATGTGCATCGGAAACTACTACTGGTCTTCTAGGGAACGATCAAAGCGTAGACTGTTTGAGACATACCTCCTGTGGAGGATAGTGCGCATGGTGACTGTTGTATTCAATCCCGATGCAAATTCTGTGTGTCATCAACACTCTGATAGTCCACAGATTACACAATGCCACCTGATGTGCATCGGAAACTGCTACTGGTCTTCCAGGGAACGATCAAATCGTAGACTGTTTGAGAATTACTCCCATGGAGGAAAGTGCGAATGGTGACTGTTGTATTCCATCCCGATGCAAGTTCTGTGTTTCATCAACACTCTAATACTCAACAGATTACAGAATGACTCCAGATGTGCATCGGAAACTGCTACTGGTCTTCCAGGGAACGATCAAATCGTAGACTGTTTGAGACATTACTCCAATGGAGGAAAATGCGCATGGTGACTGTTGTGTTCAATCCCGATGCAATTTCTGTGTTTCATCAACACTCTGATACTCCACAGATTACAGAATGCCTCCAGATGTGCATCGGAAACTTCTACTGGTCTTCCAGGGAACGATCAAAGCGTAGACTGTTTGAGACATTACTTTTATTGAGGAATGTGCGCATGGTGACTGTTGTATTCAATCCCGATGTAATTTCAGTGTTTCATCAACACTCTGATACTCCACAGATTACAGAATGCCTCCAGATGTGCATCGGAAACTACTTCTTGTCTTCCAGGGAACGATCAAAACGTAGACTGTTTGAGACATTACTCCCATGGAGGAAAGTGCGCATCGTGATTGTTGTATTCAATCCAGATGCAATTTCTGTGTTTCATCAACACTCTGATAGTCCACAGATTACAGAATGCCTTCAGATGTACATCGGAAACTAATACTGGTCTTCCAGGGAAAGATCAAAGCGTAGAATGTTCGGGACATTACTCCCATGGAGGAAAGTGCGCATGGTGATTGTTGTATTCAATCCTGATGCAATTTCTGTGTGTCATCAACACTCTGTTAGTCCACAGATTACAGAATGCCTCCAGATGTGCATCGGAAACTACTACTGGTCTTCCAGGGAACGATCAAAACGTAAACTCTTTGAGACATTACTCCCATGGAGGAAATTGCGCATCGTGACTGTTGTATTCAATCCCGATGCATTTTCTGTCTTTCATCAACACTCTGATAGTCCACAGGTTACAGAATGCCTCCAGATGTGCATCGGAACCTACTACTGGTCTCCCTGGGAACGATCAAAGCGTAGACAGTTTGAGACATTATTCCCATGGAGGAAACTGCGCATGGTGACTGTTGTATTCAATCCCGATGCAATTTCTGTGTTTCAACAACACTTTGATAGTCCACAGATTACAGAATACCACCAGACGTACATCGGAAACTACTACTGGTCTTCCAAAGAACGATCAAAGTTTAGACTGTTTGAGACATTACTCCCATGGAGGAAACTTCGCATGGTGACTGTTGTATTGAATCCCGATACAATTTTTGTGTTTCATCAACACTCTGATAGTCCACAGATTACAGAATGAATCGAGATGTGCATCGGAAACTACTACTGGTCTTCCACGGAACGATCAAAGCGTAGACTGTTTGAGACATACCTCCCGTGGAGGAAACTGCGCATGGTGACTGTTGTATTGAATCCCGATACAATTTATGTGTGTCATCAACACTCTGATAGTCCACAGATTACACAATGCCACCAGATGTGCATCGGAAACTGCTACTGGTCTTCCAGGGAACGATCAAAACGTAGACTGTTTGAGAATTACTCCCATGGAGGAAAGTGCGAATGGTGACTGTTGTATTCAATCCCGATGCAATTGCTGTGTTTCATCAACACTCTGATACTCCACAGATTACAGAATGCCTCCAGATGTGCATCGGAAACTACTACTGGTCTTCCAGGGAACGATCAAAGCGTAGACTGTTAGAGACATTACACCCATGGAGGAAAGTGCGCATGGTGACATTTGTATTCAATCCCGATGCAATTACTGTGTTTCATCAACACTTTGATGGTCTACACATTACAGAATGCCACCAGATGTGCATCGGAAACTACTACTGGTCTTCCAGGAAACGATCAAAGCGTAGATTTTTTGAGACATTACTTTTATGGAGGAATGTGCGCATGGTGACTGTTGTATTCGATCCCGATGCAATTTCTGTGTTTCATCAACACTCTGATAGTCCTCAGATTACAGAATGCCTCCAGATGTGCATCGGAAACCACTACTGGTCTTCCAGTGAACGATCAAAACGTAGGCTGTTTGAGATATACCTCCCGTGTAGGAAAGTGCGCATGGTGACTGTTATGTTCAATCCCGATGCAATTTCTGTGTTTCTTCAACACTCTGATAGTCCACAGATTACAAAATGCAGCCAGATGTTCATCGGAAACTACTAATGGTCTTCCAGGGAACGATCAAAGCGTAGACTGTTTGAGACATTACTTTTATGGAGGAATGTGGGCATGGTGACTGTTGTATTCGATCCCGATGCAATTTCTGTGTTTCATCAACACTCTGATAGTCCTCAGATTACAGAATGCCTCCAGATGTGCATCGGAAACCACTACTGGTCTTCCAGTGAACGATCAAACCGTAGACTGTTTGAGATATACCTCCCGTGTAGGAAAGTGCGCATGGTGACTGTTATATTCAATCCCGATGCAATTTCTGTATTTCATCAACACTCTGATACTCCACAGATTACAGAATGCCTCCAGATGTGCATCGGAAACTACTATTTGTCTTCCAGGGAACGATCAAAACGTAGACTGTTTGAGACATTACTCCCGTGGAGGAAAGTGCGCATCGTGATTGTTGTATTCAATCCCGATGCAATTTCTGTGTTTCATCAACACTCTGATAGTCCACAGATTACAGAATGCCTCCAGATGTGCATCGGAAACTAATACTGGTCTTCCAGGGAACGATCAAAGCGTAGAATGTTTGGGACATTACTCCCATGGAGGAAAGTGCGCATGGTGATTGTTGTTTTCAATCCTGATACAATTTCTGTGTACCAACAACACTCTGATAGTCCACAGATTACAGAATGCCTCCAGATCTGCATCGGAAACTACTACTGGTCTTCCAGGTAACGATCAAAACGTAAACTCTGTGAGACATTACTCCCATTAAGGAAATTGCGCATGGTGACTGTTGTATTCAATCCCGATGCATTTTCTGTCTTTCATCAACACTCTGATAGTCCACAGGTTACAGAATGCCTCCAGATGTGCATCGGAACCTACTACTGGTCTCCCTGGGAACGATCAAAGCGTAGACTGTTTGAGACATTATTCCCATGGAGGAAAGTGCGCATGGTGACTGTTGTATTCAATCCCGATGCAATTTCTGTGTTTCATCAACACTTTGATAGTCCACAGATTACAGAATACCACCAGACGTGCATCGGAAACTACTACTGGTCTTCCAAAGAACGGTCAAAGTTTAGACTGCTTGAGACATTACTCCCATGGAGGAAACTGCGCATGATGACTGTTGTATTCAATCCCCATGCAATTTCTGTTTTTCATCAGCACTCTGATAGTCCACAGATTACAGAATGCCTCGAGATGTGCATCGGAAACTACTACTGGTCTTCCAGGGAACGATCAAAGCGTAGACTGTTTGAGACATTGCTCCCATGGAGGAAAGTGCGCATCGTGATTGTTGTATTCAATCCCGATGCAATTTCTGTGTTTCATCAACACTCTGATAGTCCACAGAATACAGAATGCCTCCAGATGTGCATCGGAAACTAATACTGGTCTTCCAGGGAACGATCAAAGCTTAGAATGTTTGGGACATTACTCCCATGGAGGAAAGTGCGCATGGTGATTGTTGTATTCAATCCCGATGCAATTTCTGTGTTTCATCAACACTTTGATAGTCCACAGATTACAGAATACCACCAGACGTGCATCGGAAACTACTACTGGTCTTCCAAAGGACGATCAAAGTTTAGACTGCTTGAGACATTACTCCCATGGAGGAAACTGCGCATGATGACTGTTGTACTCAATCCCGATGCAATTTCTGTGTTTCATCAACACTCTGATAGTCCACAGATAACAGAATGCCTCCAGATGTGCATCGGTAACTACTACTGGTCTTCCAGGTTATGATCAAAGCGTAGACGGTTAGAGACATTACTCCCATGGAGGAAAGTGCGCATGGTGACAGTTGTATCCAATCCTGATTCAATTACTGTGTTTCATCAACACTTTGATAGTCTACACATTACAGAATGCCACCAGATGTGCATCGGAAACTACTACTGGTCTTCCAGGGAACGATCAAATCGTACATTGTTTGAGACATAACTCCCGTGAAGGAAAGTGCGCATGGTGAGTTTTGTATTCAATCCCGATGCAATTCCTGTGTTTCATCAACACTCTGATAGTCCACAGATTACAGAATGCCTCCAGATGTTCATCGGAAACTACTACTGGTCTTCCAGGAAACGATCAAGGCGTAGACTGTTTGAGACATAACTTTTATGGAGGAAAGTGCGCATGGTGACTGTTGAATTCAATCCCGATGCAATTACTGTGTTTCATCAACACACTGATAGTCTGCACATTACAAAATGCGACCAGATGTGAATCGGAAACTACTACTGGTCTTCAGGGAACGATCAAAGCATAGATGGTTTGAGACATTACTCCCGTGGAGGAGAGTGCGCATGGTGACTGTTGTATTCAATCCCGATGCAATTTCTGTGTTTCATCAACACTCTGATAGTCCACAGATAACAGAAGGCCTCTAGATGTGCATCGGATACTACTACTGGTCTTCCAGGGAACGATCAAATCGTAAACTCTTTGAGACATTACTCCCATGGTGGAAAGTGCGCATGGTGACAGTAGTATTCAATCCCGATGCAATTTCTGTGTTTCATCAACACTCTGATAGTCCACAGATTACAGAATGCCACCAGATGTGCATCGGAAACTACTACTGGTCTTCCAGGGAACGATTAAAGCGTAGACTGTTTGAGAATTACTTCTATGGAGGAAAGTGCGCATGGTGACTGTTGTATTCAATCCCGATGTAATTTCAGTGTTTCATCAGCACTCTGATACTCCGCAGATTACAGAATGCCTCCAGATGTGCATCGGAAACTACTACTTGTCTTCCAGGGAAAGATCAAAGCGTAGACTGTTTGAGACATTACTCCCATGGAGGAAAGTGCGCATGGTGATTGTTGTATTCAATCCCGATGCAATTTCTGTGTTTCATCAACACTCTGATAGACCACAGATTACAGAATGCCTCCAGATGGGCATCGGAAACTACTACTGGTCTTCCAGGGAACGATCAAAACGTAAACTCTTTGAGACATTACTCCCATGGAGGAAATTGCGCATCGCGACTGTTGTATTCAATCCCGATGCATTTTCTGTCTTTCATCAACACTCTCATAGTCCACAGGTTACTGAATGCCTCCAGATGTGCATCGGAACCTACTACTGGTCTTCCTGGGAACGATCAAAGCGTAGACTGTTTGAGACATTACTCCCATGGAGGAAAGTGCGCATGGTGACTGTTGTATTCAATCCAGATGCAATTTTTGTGTTTCATCAACACTCTGATACTCCACAGATTACAGAATGCCTCCAGATGTGCATCGGAAACTACTACTGGTCTTCCAGGGAACGATCAAAGCGTAAACTCTTTGAGACATTACTCCCATGGAGGAAAGTGCGCATGGTGACTGTTGTATTCAATCCCGATGCAATTTCTGTGTTTCATCAACATTCTAATAGTCCACAGATTACAGAATGCCTCCAGATGTGCATCGGAAACTACTACTGGTCTTCCAGTGAACGGATGAAGCGTAGACTGTTTGAGACATTACCCCCATGGAGGAAAGTGCGCATGGTGAATGTTGTACTCAATCCCGATGCAATTTCTGTGTTTCATCAACACTCTGACAGTCCACAGACTACAGAATGCCTCCAGATGTACATCGGAAACTACTACTGGTCTTCCAGTGAACGGATGAAGCGTAGACTGTTTGAGACATTACCCCCATGGAGGAAAGTGCGCATGGTGACTGTTGTATTCAACCCCGATGCAATTTCTGTGTTTCATCAACACTCTGATAGTCCACAGATAAGAGAATGCATCCAGATGTGCATCGGAAACTACTACTGGTCATCCAGGGAACGATCAAAGCGTTGACTGTTTGAGACTTTACTCCCATGGAGGAAAGTGCGCATGGTGACTGTTGTATTCAATCCCGATGCAATTTCTGTGTTTCATCAACACTCTGATAGTCATCAGATTACAGAATGCCTCCAGATGTGCATCGGAAACTACTACTTGTCTTCCAGGGAACGATCAAAGCGTAGACTCTTTCAGACATTACCTCCATGGAGGAAAGTGCGAAAGGTGACTGTTGTATTCAATACCGATGCAATTTCTGTGTTTCATCAACACTCTGATGGTACACAGATTACAGAATGCCACCAGATGTGCATCAGAAACTACTACTGGTCTTCCAGGGAACGATCAAAGCGTAGACTGTTTGAGACATACCTCCCGTGGAAGAAAGTGCGCATGGTGACTGTTGTATTCAATCCCGATGCAATTTCTGTGTTTCATCAACACTCTGATAGTCCACAGTTTACAGAATGCCATCAGATGTGCATCGGAAACTACTACTGGTCTTCCAGGGAACGATCGAGGCGTAGACTGTTTGAGAATTACTCCCATGGAGGAAAGTGCGCATGGTGACTGTTGTATACAATCCCGATGTAATTTCAGTGTTTAATCAACACTCTGATAGTCCACAGATTACAGAATGCCTCCAGATGTGCATCGGAAACTACTACTGGTCTTCCAGGGAATGATCAAAGCGTAGACTGTTTGGGACATTACTCCTATGGAGGAAAGTGCGCATGGTGATTGTTGTATTCAATTATGATGCAATTTCTGTGTGTCATCAACACTCTGATATTCCACAGATTACAGAATGCCTCCAGATGTGCATCGGAAACTACTACTGGTCTTCCAGGGAACGATCAAAACGTAAACTCTTTGAGATATTACTCCCATGGGGGAAATTGCGCATCGTGACTGTTGTATTCAATCCAGATGCATTTTCTGCCTTTCATCAACACTCTGATAGTCCACAAGTTACAGAATGACTCCAGATGTGCATCGGAACCTACTACTGGTCTTCGTGGGAACGATCAAAGCGTAAACTGTTTGAGACATTATTCCCACCGAGGAAAGTGCGCATGGTGACTGTTGTATTCAATCCCGATGCAATTTCTGTGTTTCATCAACAGTTTGATAGTCCACAGATATCAGAATACCACCAGAAGTGCATCGGAAACTACTACTGGCCTTCCAAAGAACGATCAAAGCTTAGACTGTTAGAGACATTACACCCATGGAGGAAAGTGCCCATGGTGACATTTGTATTCAATCCCGATGCAATTACTGTGTTTCATCAACACTTTGATGGTCAACACATTACAGAATGCCACCAGATGTGCATCGGAAACTACTACTGGTCTTCCAGGGAACGATCAAAGCGTAGACTGTTTGAGACATTACTTTTATGGAGGAATGTGCGCACGGTGACTGTTGTATTCGATCCCGATGCAATTTCTGTGTTTCATCAACACTCTGATAGTCCTCAGATTACAGAATGCCTCCAGATGTGCATCGGAAACCACTACTGGTCTTCCAGTGAACGATCAAAACGTAGACTGTTTGAGATATATTTCCCGTGTAGGAAAGTGCGCATGGTGACTGTTATATTCAAACCCGATGCAATTTCTGTGTTTCTTCAACACTCTGATAGTCCACAGATTACAGAATGCAGCCAGATGTTCATCGGAAACTACTAATGGTCTTCCAGGGAACGATGAAAGCGTAGACTGTTTGAGACATTACTACCGTGGAGGAAAGTGCGGATTGTGACTGTTGTATTCAATACCGATGCAATTTCTGTGTCTCATCAACACTCTGATATTCCACAGATTACAGAATGCCACGAGATGGTCATCGGAAACTACTACTGGTCTTCCAGGGAACGATCAAAGCGTAGATAGTTTCAGACATTACTCCCATGGAGGAAAGTGTTGATGGTGACTGTTGTATTCAATACCGATGCAATTTCTGTGTTTCATCAACACTCTGATAGTCCACAGATTACAGAATGCCACCAGATGTGCATCGGAAACTACTACTGGTCTTCCAGGGGACGACCAAAGCGTAGACTGTTTGAGACATATCTCCCGTGGAAGAAAGTGCGCATGGTGACTGTTGTATTCAATCCCGATGCAATTTCTGTGTTTCATCAACACTCTGATAGTCCACAGATTACAGAATGCCGTCAGATGTGCATCGTAAACTACTACTGGTCTTCCAGGGAACGATCAAAGCGTAGACTGTTTGAGAATTACTCCCATGGAGGAAAGTGCGCATGGTGACTGTTGTATTCAATCCCGATGTAATTTCAGTGTTTCATCAACACTCTGATACTCCACAGATTACAGAATGCCTCCAGATGTGCATCGGAAACTACTACTTGTCTTCCAGGGAACGATCAAAGTGTAGACTGTTTGAGACATTACTCCCATGGAGGAAAGTGCGCATCGTGATTGTTGTATTCAATCCCGATGCAATATCTGTGTTTCATCAACACTCTGATAGTCCACGGATAACAGAATGCATCCAGATGTGCATCGGAAACTACTACTGGTCATCCAGGGAACGATCAAAGCGTAGACTGTTTGAGACATTACTCCCATGGAGGAAAGTGCGCATGGTGACTGTTGCATTCAATCCAGATGCAATTTCTGTGTTTCATCAACACTCTGATACTCCACAGATTACAGAATGCCTCCAGATGTGCATCGGAAACTACTACAGGTCTTCCAGGGAACGATCAAAGCGTAAACTCTTTGAGACATTACTCCCATGGAGGAAAGTGCGCATGGTGACTGTTGTACTCAATCCCGATGCAATTTCTGTGTTTCATCAACACTCTGACAGTCCACAGACTACAGAATGCCTCCAGATGTACATCGGAAACTACTACTGGTCTTCCAGTGAACGGATGAAGCGTAGACTGTTTGAGACATTACCCCCATGGAGGAAAGTGCGCATGGTGACTGTTGTATTCAATCCCGATGCAATTTCTGTGTTTCATCAACACTCTAATAGTCCACAGATAAAAGAATGCATCCGGATGTGCATCGGAAACTACTACTGGTCATCCAGGGAACGATCAAAGCGTTGACTGTTTGAGACTTTACTCCCATGGAGGAAAGTGCGCATGGTGACTGTTGTATTCAATCCCGATGCAATTTCTGTGTTTCATCAACACTCTGATAGTCATCAGATTACAGAATGCCTCCAGATGTGCATCGGAAACTACTACTGGTCTTCCAGGGAACGATCAAAGCGTAGACTCTTTCAGACATTACCTCCATGGAGGAAAGTGCGAAAGGTGACTGTTGTATTCAATACCGATGCAATTTCTGTGTTTCATCAACACTCTGATGGTCCACAGATTACAGAATGCCACCAGATGTGCATCGGAAACTACTACTGGTCTTCCAGGGAACGATCAAAGCGTAGACTGTTTGAGACATACCTCCCGTGGAAGAAAGTGCGCAGGGTGACTGTTGTATTCAATCCCGATGCAATTTCTGTGTTTCATCAACACTCTGATAGTCCACAGTTTACAGAATGCCATCAGATGTGCATCGGAAACTACTACTGGTCTTCCAGGGAACGATCGCGGCGTAGACTGTTTGAGAATTACTCCCATGGAGCAAAGTGCGCATGGTGACTGTTGTATACAATCCCAATGTAATTTCAGTGTTTAATCAACACTCTGATAGTCCACAGATTACAGAATGCCTCCAGTTGTGCATTGGAAACTACTACTGGTCTTCCAGGGAATGATCAAAGCGTAGACTGTTTGGGACATTACTCCTATGGAGGAAAGTGCGCATGGTGATTGTTGTATTCAATCCTGATGCAATTTCTGTGTGTCATCAACACTCTGATATTCCACAGATTACAGAATGCCTCCAGATGTGCATCGGAAACTACTACTGGTCTTCCAGGGAACGATCAAAACGTAAACTCTTTGAGATATTACTCCCATGGAGGAAATTGCGCATCGTGACTGTTGTATTCAATCCAGATGCATTTTCTGTCTTTCATCAACACTCTGATAGTCCACAAGTTACAGAATGCCTCCAGATGTGCATCGGAAACCACTACTGGTCTTCCAGTGAACGATCAAAACGTAGACTGTTTGAGATATACCTCCCGTGTAGGAAAGTGCGCATGGTGACTGTTATATTCAAACCCGATGCAATTTCTGTGTTTCATCAACACTCTGATAGTCCACAGATTACAGAATGCAGCCAGATGTTCATCGGAAACTACTAATGGTCTTCCAGGGAACGATCAAAGCGTAGACTGTTTGAGACATTACTACCGTGGAGGAAAGTGCGGATTGTGACTGTTGTATTCAATACCGATGCAATTTCTGTGTCTCATCAACACTCTGATACTCCACAGATTACAGAGTGCCACGAGATGATCATCGGAAACTACTACTGGTCTTCCAGGGAACGATCAAAGCGTAGATTCCTTCAGACATTACTCCCATGGAGGAAAGTGTTGATGGTGACTGTTGTATTCAATACCGATGCAATTCCTGTGTTTCATCAACACTCTGATAGTCCACAGATTACAGAATGCCACCAGATGTGCATCGGAAACTACTACTGGTCTTCCAGGGGACGATCAAAAGCGTAGACTGTTTGAGACATATCTCCCGTGGAAGAAAGTGCGCATGGTGACTGTTGTATTCAATTCCGATGCAATTTCTGTGTTTCATCAGCACTCTGATAGTCCACAGATTACAGAATGCCGTCAGATGTGCATCGGAAACTACTACTGGTCTTCCAGGGAACGATCAAAGCGTAGACTGTTTGAGAATTACTCCCATGGAGGAACGTGCGCATTGTGACTGTCGTATTCAATCCCGATGTAATTTCAGTGTTTCATCAACACTCTGATACTCCACAGATTACAGAATGCCTCCTGATGTGCATCGGAAACTACTACTTGTCTTCCAGGGAACGATCAAAGCGTAGACTGTTTGAGATATTACTCCCATGGAGGAAAGTGCGCATCGTGATTGTTGTATTCAATCCCGATTCAATATCTGTGTTTCATCAACACTCTGATAGTCCACGGATAACAGAATGCATCCAGATGTGCATCGGAAACTACTACTGGTCATCCAGGGAACGATCAAAGCGTAGACTGAGACATTACTCCCATGGAGGAAAGTGCGCATGGTGACTGTTGTATTCGATCCCGATGCAATTTCTGTGTTTCATCAACACTCTGATAGTCCACAGTTTACAGAATGCCATCAGATGTGCATCGGAAACTACTACTGGTCTTCCAGGGAACTATTGCGGCGTAGACTGTTTGAGAATTACTCCCATGGAGGAAAGTGCGCATGGTGACTGTTGTATTCAATCCCGATGCAATTTCTGTGTTTCATCAACACTCTGATAGTCCACAGATAAGAGAATGCATCCAGATGTGCATCGGAAACTACTACTGGTCATCCAGGGAACGATCAACGCGTTGACTGTTTGAGACTTTACTCCCATGGAGGAAAGTGCGCATGGTGACTGTTGTATTCAATCCCGATGCAATTTCTGTGTTTCATCAACACTCTGATAGTCATCAGATTACAGAATGCCTCCAGATGTGCATCGGAAACTACTACTGGTCTTCCAGGGAACGATCAAAGCGTAGACTCTTTCAGACATTACCTCCATGGAGGAAAGTGCGAAAGGTGACTGTTGTATTCAATACCGATGCAATTTCTGTGTTTCATCAACACTCTGATGGTCCACAGATTACAGAATGCCACCAGATGTGCATCGGAAGCTACTACTGGTCTTCCAGGGAACGATCAAAGCGTAGACTGTTTGAGACATACCTCCCGTGGAAGAAAGTGCGCAGGGTGACTGTTGTATTCAATCCCGATGCAATTTCTGTGTTTCATCAACACTCTGATAGTCCACAGTTTACAGAATGCCATCAGATGTGCATCGGAAACTACTACTGGTCTTCCAGGGAACGATCAAAGCGTAGACTGTTTGAGACATTACTTTTATGGAGGAATGTGCACATGGTGACTGTTGTACTCGATCCCGATGCAATTTCTGTGTTTCATCAACACTCTGATAGTCCTCAGATTACAGAATGCCTCCAGATGTGCATCGGAAACCACTACTGGTCTTCCAGTGAACGATCAAAACGTAGACTGTTTGAGATATACTTCCCGTGTAGGAAAGTGCGCATGGTGACTGTTATATTCAAACCCGATGCAATTTCTGTGTTTCATCAACACTCTGATAGTCCACAGATTACAGAATGCAGCCAGATGTTCATCGGAAACTACTAATGGTCTTCCAGGGAACGATCAAAGCGTAGACTGTTTGAGACATTACTACCGTGGAGGAAAGTGCGGATTGTGACTGTTGTATTCAATACCGATGCAATTTCTGTGTCTCATCAACACTCTGATACTCCACAGATTACAGAATGCCACGAGTTGATCATCGGAAACTACTACTGGTCTTCCAGGGAACGATCAAAGCGTAGACTCTTTCAGACATTACTCCCATGGAGGAAAGTGTGGATGGTGACTGTTGTATTCAATACCGATGCAATTCCTGTGTTTCATCAACACTCTGATAGTCCACAGATTACAGAATGCCACCAGATGTGCATCGGAAACTACTACTGGTCTTCCAGGGGACGATCAAAAGCTTAGACTGTTTGAGACATATCTCCCGTGGAAGAAAGTGCGCATGGTGACTGTTGTATTCAATCCCGATGCAATTTCTGTGTTTCATCAACACTCTGATAGTCCACAGATTACAGAATGCCGTCAGATGTGCATCGGAAACTACTACTGGTCTTCCAGTGAACGGATGAAGCGTAGACTGTTTGAGACATTACCCCCATGGAGGAAAGTGCGCATGGTGACTGTTGTACTCAATCCCGATGCAATTTCTGTGTTTCATCAACACTCTGACAGTCCACAGACTACAGAATGCCTCCAGATGTACATCGGAAACTACTACTGGTCTTCCAGTGAACGGATGAAGCGTAGACTGTTTGAGACATTACCCCCATGGAGGAAAGTGCGCATGGTGACTGTTGTATTCAATCCCGATGCAATTTCTGTGTTTCATCAACACTCTGATAGTCCACAGATAAGAGAATGCATCCAGATGTGCATCGGAAACTACTACTGGTCATCCAGGGAACGATCAAAGCGTTGACTGTTTGAGACTTTACTCCCATGGAGGAAAGTGCGCATGGTGACTGTTGTATTCAATCCCGATGCAATTTCTGTGTTTCATCAACACTCTGATAGTCCACAGATAACAGAATGCATCCAGATGTGCATCGGAAACTACTACTGGTCTTCCAGGGAACGATCAAAGCGTAGACTCTTTCAGACATTACCTCCATGGAGGAAAGTGCGAAAGGTGACTTTTGTATTCAATACCGATGCAATTTCTGTGTTTCATCAACACTCTGATGGTCCACAGATTACAGAATGCCACCAGATGTGCATCGGAATCTACTACTGGTCTTCCAGGGAACGATCAAAGCGTAGACTGTTTGAGACATACCTCCCGTGGAAGAAAGTGCGCAGGGTGACTGTTGTATTCAATCCCGATCCAATTTCTGTGTTTCATCAACACTCTGATAGTCCACAGTTTACAGAATGCCATCAGATGTGCATCGGAAACTACTACTGGTCTTCCAGGGAACGATCGCGGCGTAGACTGTTTGAGAATTACTCCCATGGAGGAAAGTGCGCATGGTGACTGTTGTATACAATCCCGATGTAATTTCAGTGTTTAATCAACACTCTGATAGTCCACAGATTACAGAATGCCTCCAGATGTGCATCGGAAACTACTACTGGTCTTCCAGGGAATGATCAAAGCGTAGACTGTTTGGGACATTACTCCTATGGAGGAAAGTGCGCATGGTGATTGATGTATTCAATCCTGATGCAATTTCTGTGTGCCATGAACACTCTGATATTCCACAGATTACAGAATGCCTCCAGATGTGCATCGAAAACTACTACTGGTCTTCCAGGGAACGATCAAAACGTAAACTCTTTGAGATATTACTCCCATGGAGGAAATTGCACATCGTGACTGTTGTATTCAATCCAGATGCATTTTCTGTCTTTCATCAACACTCTGATAGTCCACAAGTTACAGAATGACTCCAGATGTGCATCGGAACCTACTACTGGTCTTCGTGGGAACGATCAAAGCGTAAACTGTTTGAGACATTATTCCCACCGAGGAAAGTGCGCATGGTGACTGTTGTATTTAATCCCGATGCAATTTCTGTGTTTCATCAACAGTTTGATAGTCCACAGATATCAGAATCCCACCAGAAGTGCATCGGAAACTACTACTGGTCTTCCAAAGAACGATCAAACTTAGACCGTTAGAGACATTACACCCATGGAGGAAAGTGCCCATGGTGACATTTGTATTCAATCCCGATGCAATTACTGTGTTTCATCAACACTTTGATGGTCAACACATTACAGAATGCAACCAGATGTGCATCGGAAACTACTACTGGTCTTCCAGGGAACGATCAAAGCGTAGACTGTTTGAGACATTACTTTTATGGAGGAATGTGCGCATGGTGACTGTTGTATTCGATCCCGATGCAATTTCTGTGTTTCATCAACACTCTGATAGTCCTCAGATTACAGAATGCCTCCAGATGTGCATCGGAAACCACTACTGGTCTTCCAGTGAACGATCAAAACGTAGACTGTTTGAGATATACCTCCCGTGTAGGAAAGTGCGCATGGTGACTGTTATATTCCTACCCGATGCAATTTCTGTGTTTCATCAACACTCTGATAGTCCACAGATTACAGAATGCAGCCAGATGTTCATCGGAAACTACTAATGGTCTTCCAGGGAACGATCAAAGCGTAGACTGTTTGAGACATTACTACCGTGGAGGAAAGTGCGGATTGTGACTGTTGTATTCAATACCGATGCAATTTCTGTGTCTCATCAACACTCTGATACTCCACAGATTACAGAATGCCACGAGATGAACATCGGAAACTACTACTGGTCTTCCAGGGAACGATCAAAGCGTAGACTCTTTCAGACATTACTCCCATGGAGGAAAGTGTGGATGGTGACTGTTGTACTCAATACCGATGCAATTCCTGTGTTTCATCAACACTCTGATAGTCCACAGATAACAGAATGCCACCAGATGTGCATCGGAAACTACTACTGGTCTTCCAGGGGACGATCAAAAGCGTAGACTGTTTGAGACATATCTCCCGTGGAAGAAAGTGCGCATGGTGACTGTTGTATTCAATCCCGATGCAATTTCTGTGTTTCATCAACACTATGATAGTCCACAGATTACAGAATGCCTCCAGATGTGCATCGGAAACTACTACTTGTCTTCCAGGGAACGATCAAAGCGTAGACTGTTTGAGACATTACTCCCATGGAGGAAAGTGCGCATCGTGATTGTTGTATTCAGTCCCGATGCAATTTCTGTGTTTCATCAACACTCTGATAGTCCACAGATCACAGAATGCCTCCAGATGTGCATCGGAAACTAATACTGGTCTTCCAGGGAACGACCAAAGCGTAGAATGTTTGGGACATTACTCCCATGGAGGAAAGTGCGCATGGTGATTGTTGTATTCAATCCTGATGCAATTTCTGTGTGTCATCAACACTCTGATAGTCCACAGATTACAGAATGTCTCCAGATATGCATCGGAAACTACTACTGGTCTTCCAGGGAACGATCAAAACGTAAACTCTTTGAGACATTACTCCCATGGAGGAAATTGCGCATGGTGACTGTTGTATTCAATCCCGATGCATTTTCTGTCTTTCATCAACACTCTGATAGTCCACAGGTTACAGAATCCCTCCAGATGTGCATCGGAACCTACTACTGGTCTCCCTGGGAACGATCAAAACGTAGACTGTTTGAGACATTATTCCCATGGAGGAAAGTGCGCATGGTGACTGTTGTATTCAATCCCGATGCAATTTCTGTGTTTCATCCACACTTTGATAGTCCACAGATTACAGAATACCACCAGACGTGCATCGGAAACTACTACTGGTCTTCCAAAGAACGATCAAAGTTTAGACTGCTTGAGACGTTACTCCCAAGGAGGAAACTGCGCATGGTGACTGTTGTATTCAATCCCGATGCAATTTCTGTTTTTCATCAACACTCTGATAATCCACAGATTACAGAATGCCTCGAGATGTGCATCGGAAACTACTACTGGTCTTCCAGGGAACGATCAAAGCGTAGACTGCTTGAGACATTACTCCCATGGAGGAAAATGCGCATGATGACTGTTGTATTCAATCCCGATGCAATTTCTGTGTTTCATCAACACTCTGATAGTCCACAGATAACAGAATGCCTCCAGATGTGCATCGGAAACTACTACTGGTCATCCAGGGAACGATCAAAGCGTAAACTTATTGAGACATTACTCCCATGGAGGAAAGTGCGTATGGTGACTGTTGTATTCAATCCCGATGCAATTTCTGTCTTTCATCAACATTCTGATAGTCCACAGTTTACAGAATGCCTCCAGATGTGCATCGGAAACTACTACTGGTCTTCCAGGGAACGATCAAAGCGTAGACTGTTTGAGACATTACTCCCATGGAGGGAAGTGCGCATGGTGACTGTTGTATTCAATCCAGATGCAATTTCTGTGTTTCATAAACACTCTGATACTCCACAGATTACAGAATGCCTCCAGATGTGCATCGGAAACTACTACTGATCTTCCAGGGAACGATCAAATCGTAAACTCTTTGAGACATTACTCACAAGGTGGAAAGTGCGCATGGTGACAGTAGTATTCAATCCCGATGCAATTTCTGTGTTTCATCAACACTCTGATAGTCCACAGATTACAGAATGCCATCAGATGTGCATCGGAAACTTCTACTGGTCTTCCAGGGAACGATTAAAGCGTAGACTGTTTGAGAATTACTTCCATGGAGGAAAGTGCGCATCGTGACTGTTGTATTCAATCCCGATGCATTTTCTGTCTTTCATCAACACTCTCATAGTCCACAGGTTACAGAATGCCTCCAGATGTGCATCGGAAACTACTACTGGTCATCCAGGGAAAGATCAAAGCGTAGACTGTTTGAGACATTACTCCCATGGAGGAAAGTGCGCATGGTGACTGTTGTATTCAATCCCGATGCAATTTCTGTGTTTCATCAACACTCTGATAGTCCACAGATTACAGTATGCCTCCAGATGTGCATCGGAAACTACTACTGGTTTTCCAGTGAACGGATGAAGCGTAGACTGTTTGAGACATTACCCCCATGGAGAAAAGTGCGCATGGTGACTGTTGTATTCAATCCCGATGCAATTTCTGTGTTTCATCAACACTCTGATAGTCCACAGATAAGGGAATGCATCCATATGCGCATCGGAAACTACTACTGGTCATCCAGGGAACGATCAAAGCGTTGACTGTTTGAGACTTTACTCCCATGGAGGAAAGTGCGCATGGTGACTGTTGTATTCAATCCCGATGCAATTTCTGTGTTTCATCAACACTCTGATAGTCATCAGATTACAGAATGCCTCCAGATGTGCATCGGAAACTACTACTGGTCTTCCAGGGAACGATCAAAGCGTAGACTCTTTCAGACATTACCTCCATGGAGGAAAGTGCGAAAGGTTACTGTTGTATTCAATACCGATGCAATTTCTGTGTTTCATCAACACTCTGATGGTCCACAGATTACAGAATGCCACCAGATGTGCATCGGAAACTACTACTGGTCTTCCAGGGAACGATCAAAGCGTAGACTGTTTGAGACATACCTCCCATGGAAGAAAGTGCGCATGGTGACTGTTGTATTCAATCCCGATGCAATTTCTGTGTTTCATCAACACTCTGATAGTCCACAGTTTACAGAATGCCATCAGATGTGCATCGGAAACTACTACTGGTCTTCCAGGGAACGATCGCGGCGTAGACTGTTTGAGAATTACTCCCATGGAAGAAAGTGCGCATGGTGACTGTTGTATACAATCCCGATGTAATTTCAGTGTTTAATCAACACTCTGATAGTCCACAGATTATAGAATGCCTCCAGATGTGCATCGGAAACTACTACTGGTCTTCCAGGGAATGATCAAAGCGTAGACTGTTTGGGACATTACTCCTATGGAGGAAAGTGCGCATGGTGATTGTTGTATTCAATCCTGATGCAATTTCTGTGTGTCATCAACACTCTGATATTCCACAGATTACAGAATGCCTCCAGATGTGCATCGGAAACTACTACTGGTCTTCCAGGGAACGATCAAAACGTAAACTCTTTGAGATATTACTCCCATGGAGTAAATTGCGCATCGTGACTGTTGTATTCAATCCAGATGCATTTTCTGTCTTTCATCAACACTCTAATAGTCCACAAGTTACAGAATGACTCCAGATGTGCATCGGAAACTACTACTGGTCTTCGTGGGAACGATCAAAGCGTAAACTGTTTGAGACATTATTCCCACCGAGGAAAGTGCGCATG
Source organism: Schistocerca gregaria (assembly GCF_023897955.1). Taxonomy (NCBI): domain Eukaryota; kingdom Metazoa; phylum Arthropoda; class Insecta; order Orthoptera; family Acrididae; genus Schistocerca; species Schistocerca gregaria. The sequence continues at coordinate 5,048,730 of NW_026061699.1, forward strand.
GTGACTGTTGTATTCAATCCCGATGCAATTTCTGTGTTTCATCAACAGTTTGATAGTCCACAGATATCAGAATACCACCAGAAGTGCATCGGAAACTACTACTGGTCTTCCAAAGAACGATCAAAGCTTAGACTGTTAGAGACATTACACCCATGGAGGAAAGTGCGCATGGTGACATTTGTATTCAATCCCGATGCAATTACTGTGTTTCATCAACACTTTGATGTTCAACACATTACAGAATGCCACCAGATGTGCATCGGAAACTACTACTGGTCTTCCAGGGAACGATCAAAGCGTAGACTGTTTGAGACATTACTTTTATGGAGCAATGTGCGCATGCTGACTGTTGTATTCGATCCCGATGCAATTTCTGTGTTTCATCAACACTCTGATAGTCCTCAGATTACAGAATGCCACCAGATGTGCATCGGAAACCACTACTGGTCTTCCAGTGAACGATCAAAACGTAGAGTGTTTGAGATATACCTCCCGTGTAGGAAAGTGCGCATGGTGACTGTTATATTCAATCCCGATGCAATTTCTGTGTTTCATCAACACTCTGATAGTCCACAGATTACAGAATGCAGCCAGTTGTTCATCGGAAACTACTACTGGTCATAAAGGGAACGATCAAAGCGTAAACGCATTGAGACATTACCCCCATGGAGGAAAGTGCGCATGGTGACTGTTGTATTCAATCCCGATGCAATTTCTGTCTTTCATCAACATTCTGATAGTCCACAGTTTACAGAATGCCTCCAGATGTGCATCGGAAACTACTACTGGTCTTCCAGGGAACGATCAAAGCGTAGACTGTTTGAGACATTACTCCCATGGAGGGAAGTGCGCATGGTGACTGTTGTATTCAATCCAGATGCAATTTCTATGTTTCATAAACACTCTGATACTCCACAGATTACAGAATGCCTCCAGATGTGCATCGGAAACTACTACTGGTCTTCGAGGGAACGATCAAATCGTACACTCTTTGAGACATTACTCACAAGGTGGAAAGTGCGCATGGTGACAGTAGTATTCAATCCCGATGCAATTTCTGTGTTTCATCAACACTCTGATAGTCCACAGATTACAGAATGCCATCAGATGTGCATCGGAAACTTCTACTGGTCTTCCAGGGAACGATTAAAGCGTAGACTGTTTGAGAATTACTTCCATGGAGGAAAGTGCGCATCGTGACTGTTGTATTCAATCCCGATGCATTTTCTGTCTTTCATCAACACTCTCATAGTCCACAGGTTACAGAATGCCTCCAGATGTGCATCGGAACCTACTACTGGTCTTCCTGGGAACGATCAAAGCGTAGACTGTTTGAGACATTACTCCCATGGAGGAAAGTGCGCATGGTGACTGTTGTATTCAATCCCGATGCAATTTCTGTGTTTCATCAACACTCTGATAGTCATCAGATTACAGAATGCCTCCAGATGTGCATCGGAAACTACTACTGGTCTTCCAGGGAACGATCAAAGCGTAGACTCTTTCAGACATTACCTCCATGGAGGAAAGTGCGAAAGGTGACTGTTGTATTCAATACCGATGCAATTTCTGTGTTTCATCAACACTCTGATAGTCCACAGTTTACAGAATGCCATCAGATGTGCATCGGAAACTAATACTGGTCTTCCAGGGAACGATCGCGGCGTAGACTGTTTGAGAATTACTCCCATGGAGGAAAGTGAGCATGGTGACTGTTGTATACAATCCCGATGTAATTTCAGTGTTTAATCAACACTCTGATAGTCCACAGATTACAGAATGCCTCCAGATGTGCATCGGAAACTACTACTGGTCTTCCAGGGAATGATCAAAGCGTAGACTGTTTGGGACATTACTCCTATGGAGGAAAGTGCGCATGGTGATTGTTGTATTCAATCCTTATGCAATTTCTGTGTGTCATCAACACTCTGATATTCCACAGATTACAGAATACCTCCAGATGTGCATCGGAAACTACTACTGGTCTTCCAGGGAACGATCAAAACGTAAACTCTTTGAGATATTACTCCCATGGAGGAAATTGCGCATCGTGACTGTTGTATTCAATCCAGATGCATTTTCTGTCTTTCATCAACACTCTGATAGTCCACAAGTTACAGAATGACTCCAGATGTGCATCGGAACCTACTACTGGTCTTCGTGGGAACGATCAAAGCGTAAACTGTTTGAGACATTATTCCCACCGAGGAAAGTGCGCATGGTGACTGTTGTATTCAATCCCGATGCAATTTCTGTGTTTCATCAACAGTTTGATAGTCCACAGATATCAGAATACCACCAGAAGTGCATCGGAAACTACTACTGGTCTTCCAAAGAACGATCAAAGCTTAGACTGTTAGAGACATTACACCCATGGAGGAAAGTGAGCATGGTGACATTTGTATTCAATCCCGATGCAATTACTGTGTTTCATCAACACTTTGATGGTCAACACATTACAGAATGCCACCAGATGTGCATCGGAAACTACTACTGGTCTTCCAGGGAACGATCAAAGCGTAGACTGTTTGAGACATTACTTTTATGGAGGAATGTGCGCATGGTGACTGTTGTATTCGATCCCGATGCAATTTCTGTGTTTCATCAACACTCTGATAGTCCTCAGATTACAGAATGCCACCAGATGTGCATCGGAAACCACTACTGGTCTTCCAGTGAACGATCAAAACGTAGAGTGTTTGAGATATACCTCCCGTGTAGGAAAGTGCGCATGGTGACTGTTATATTCAATCCCGATGCAATTTCTGTGTTTCATCAACACTCTGATAGTCCACAGATTACAGAATGCAGCCAGATGTTCAACGGAAACTACTAATGGTCTTCCAGGGAACGATCAAAGCGTAGACTGTTGGAGACATTACTACCGTGGAGGAAAGTGCGGATTGTGACTGTTGTATTCAATACCGATGCAATTTCTGTGTCTCATCAACACTTTGATACTCCACAGATTACAGAATGCCACGAGATGGTCATCGGAAACTACTACTGGTCTTCCAGGGAACGATCAAAGCGTAGACTCTTTCAGACATTACTCCCATGGAAGAAAGTGCGCAAGGTGACTGTTGTATTCAATCCCGATGCAATTTCTGTGTTTCATCAACACTCTGATAGTCCACAGATTACAGAATGCCGTCAGATGTGCATCGGAAACTACTACTGGTCTTCCAGGGAACGATCAAAGCGTAGACTGTTTGAGAATTACTCCCATGGAGGAAAGTGCGCATGGTGACTGTTGTATTCAATCCCGATGTAATTTCAGTGTTTCATCAACACTCTGATATTCCACAGATTACAGAATGCCTCCAGATCTGCATCGGAAACTACTACTTGTCTTCCAGGGAACGATCAAAGCGTAGACTGTTTGAGACATTACTCCCATGGAGGAAAGTGCGCATCGTGATTGTTGTATTCAGTCCCGATGCAATTTCTGTGTTTCATCAACACTCCGATAGTCCACAGATTACAGAATGCCTCCAGATGTGCATCGGAAACTAATACTGGTCTTCCAGGGAACGATCAAAGCGTAGAATGTTTGCGACATTACTCCCATGGATGAAAGTGCGCATGGTGATTGTTGTATTCAATCCTGATGCAATTTCTGTGTGTCATCAACACTCTGATAGTCCGCAGATTACAGAATGTCTCCAGATATGCATCGGAAACTACTACTGGTCTTCCAGGGAACGATCAAAACGTAAACTCTTTGAGACATTACTCCCATGGAGGAAATTGCGCATGGTGACTGTTGAATTCAATCCCGATGCATTTTCTGTCTTTCATCAACACACTGATAGTCCACAGGTTACAGAATGCCTCCAGATGTGCATCGGAACCTACTACTGGTCTCCCTGGGAACGATCAAAACGTAGACTGTTTGAGACATTATTCCCATGGAGGAAAGTGCGCATGGTGACTGTTGTATTCAATCCCGATGCAATTTCTGTGTTTCATCTTCACTTTGATAGTCCACAGATTACAGAATACCACCAGACGTGCATCGGAAACTACTACTGGTCTTCCAAAGAACGATCAAAGTTTAGACTGCTTGAGACATTACTCCCATGGAGGAAACTGCGCATGGTGACTGTTGTATTCAATCCCGATGCAATTTCTGTTTTTCATCAACACTCTGATAATCCACAGATTACAGAATGCCTCGAGATGTGCATCGGAAACTACTACTGGTCTTCCAGGGAACGATCAAAGCGTAGACTGTTTGAGACATTACTTATGGAGGAATGTGCCCATGGTGATTGTTGTATTCAATCCCGATGCAATTTCTGTGTTTCATCAACACTCTGATAGTCCACAGATAACAGAATGCATCCAGATGTGCATCGGAAACTACTACTGGTCATCCAGGGAACGATCAAAGCGTAGACTGTTTGAGACATTACTGCCATGGAGGAAAGTGCGCATGGTGACTGTTGTATTCAATCCAGATGCAATTTCTGTGTTTCATCAACACTCAGATACTCCACAGATTACAGAATGCCTCCAGATGTGCATCGGAACCTACTACTGGTCTCCCTGGGAACGATCAAAACGTAGACTGTTTGAGACATTACTCCCATTGAGGAAAGTGCGCATGGTGACTGTTGTATTCAATCCCGATGCATTTTCTGTCTTTCATCAACATTCTGAAAGTCCACAGATTACAGAATGCCACGAGATGTGTATCGGAAACTACTACTGGTCTTCCAGGGAACGATCAAAGCTTAGACTCATTCAGACATTACCTCCATGGAGGAAAGTGCGGAAGGTGACTGTTGTATTCAATACCAATGCAATTTCTGTGTTTCATCAACACTCTGATAGTCCACAGATTACAGAATGCCACCAGATGTGCATCGGAAACTACTACTGGTCTTCCAGGGAACGATCAAAGCGTAGACTGTTTGAGACATACCTCCTGTGGAAGAAAGTGCGCATGGTGACTGTTGTATTCAATCCCGATGCAATTTTTGTGTTTCATCAACACTCTGATAGTCCACAGTTTACAGAATGCCATCAGATGTGCATCGGAAACTACTACTGGTTCCAGGGAACGATCGCGGCGTAGACTGTTTGAGAATTACTCCCATGGAGGAAAGTGCGCATGGTGACTGTTGTATTCAATCCAGATGCAATTTCTGTGTTTCATCAACACTCCGATACTCCACAGATTACAGAATGCCTCCAGATGTGCATCGGAAACTACTACTGGTCTTCCAGGGAACGATCAAAGCGTAGCCTGTTAGAGACATTACACCCATGGAGGAAAGTGCGCATGGTGACTGTTGTATTCAATCCCGATGCAATTACTGTGTTTCATCAACACTTTGATAACCTACACATTACAAAATGCCACCAGATGTGCATCGGAAACTACTACTGGTCTTCCAGGGAACGACCAATCGTAGATTGTTTCAGACATAACTCCCGTGAAGGTAAGTGCGCATGGTGATTGTTGTATTCAATCCCGATGCAATTTCTGTGTTTCATCAACACTCTGATAGTCTACACATTACAGAATGCGACCAGATGTGCATCGGGAAGTACTACTGGTCTTCCAGGGAACGATCAAATCCTACTTTGTATGAGACATAACTCCCGTGAAGGAAAGTGCGCATGGTGACTGTTGTATTCAATCCCGATGCAATTTCAGTGTTTCATCAACACTCTGATAGTCCACAAATTACAGAATGCCTCCAGATGTGCATCGGAAACTACATCTGGTCTTCCAGGGAACGATCAAAGCGTGGACTGTTTGAGACATTACTTCTATGGAGGAATGTGCGCATGGTGATTGTTGTATTCAATCCCGATGCAATTTCTGTGTTTCATCAACACTCTGATAGTCCACAGATAACAGAATGCCTCCAGATATGCATCGGAAACTACTACTGGTCATCCAGGGAACGATCAAAGCGTAAGCTCTTTGCGACATTACTCCCATGGAGGAAAGTGCGCATGGTGACTGTTGTATTCAATCCCGATGCAATTTCTGTCTTTCATCAACATTCTGATAGTCCACAGATAACAGAATGCCTCCAGATGTGCATCGGAAACTACTACTGGTCTTCCAGGGAACGATCAAAACGTAGACTGTTTTAGACATTACTCCCATGGAGGAAAGTGCGCATGGTGACTGTTGTATTCAATCCAGATGCAATTTCTGTGTTTCATCAACACTCCAATACTCCACAGATTACAGAATGCCTCCAGATGTGCATCGGAAACTACTACTGGTCTTCCAGGGAACGATCAAAGCGTAGACTGTTAGAGACATTACACCCATGGAGGAAAGTGCGCATGGTGACTGTTGTATTCAATCCCGATGCAATTACTGTGTTTCATCAACACTTTGATAGTCTGCACATTACAAAATGCCACCAGATGTGCATCGGAAACTACAACTGGTCTTCCAGGGAACGACCAATCGAAGATTGTTTCAGACATAACTCACGTGAAGGAAAGTGCGCATGGTGACTGTTGTAATCAATCCCGATGCAATTTCTGTGTTTCATCAACACTCTGATAGTCCACAAATTACAGAATGCCTCCAGATGTTCATCGGAAACTACTCCTGGTCTTCCAGGAAATGATCAAGGCGTAGACTGTTTGAGACATTACTTTTATGGAGGAATGTGCGCATGTTGACTGTTGTATTCAATCCCGATGCAATTTCTGTGTTTCATCAACACTCTGATAGTCCACAGATAACAGAATGCCTCCAGATGTGCATCGGAAACTACTACTGGTCATCCAGGGAACGATCAAAGCGTAAGCTCTTTGCGACATTACTCCCATGGAGGAGAGTGCTCATGGTGGCTGTTGTATTCAATCCCGATGCAATTTCTGTCTTTCATCAACATTCTGATAGTCCACAGATAACAGAATGCCTCCAGATGTGCATCGGAATCTACTACTGGTCTTCCAGGGAACGATCAAAAACGTAGACGGTTTTAGACATTACTCCCATGGAGGAAAGTGCGCATGGTGACTGTTGTATTCAATCCAGATGCAATTTCTGTGTTTCATCAACACTCCGATACTCCACAGATTACAGAATGCCTCCAGATGTGCATCGGAAACTACTACTGGTCTTCCAGCGAACGATCAAAGCGTAGACTGTTAGAGACATTACACCCATGGAGGAAAGTGCGCATGGTGACTGTTGTATTCAATCCCGATGCAATTACTGTGTTTCATCAACACTTTGATAACCTACACATTACAAAATGCCACCAGATGTGCATCGGAAACTACTACTGGTCTTCCAGGGAACGACCAATCGTAGATTGTTTCAGACATAACTCCCGTGAAGGTAAGTGCGCATGGTGATTGTTGTATTCAATCCAGATGCAATTTCTGTGTTTCATCAACACTCTGATAGTCTACACATTACAGAATGCGACCAGATGTGCATCGGAAAGTACTACTGGTCTTCCAGGGAACGATCAAATCGTACATTGTATGAGACATAACTCCCGTGAAGGAAAGTGCGCATGGTGACTGTTGTATTCAATCCCGATGCAATTTCTGTGTTTCATCAACACTCTGATAGTCCACAAATTACAGAATGCCTCCAGATGTGCATCGGAAACTACATCTGGTCTTCCAGGGAACGATCAAAGCGTGGACTGTTTGAGACATTACTTTTATGGAGGAATGTGCGCATGGTGATTGTTGTATTCAATCCCGATGCAATTTTTGTGTTTCATCAACACTCTGATAGTCCACAGATAACAGAATGCCTCCAGATATGCATCGGAAACTACTACTGGTCATCCAGGGAACGATCAAAGCGTAAGCTCTTTGCGACATTACTCCCATTAAGGAAAGTGCGCATGGTGACTGTTGTATTCAATCCCGATGCAATTTCTGTCTTTCATCAACATTCTGATAGTCCACAGATAACAGAATGCCTCCAGATGTGCATCGGAAACTACTACTGGTCTTCCAGCGAACCATCAAAGCGTAGACTGTTTTAGACATTCCTCCCATGGAGGAAAGTGCGCATGGTGACTGTTGTATTCAATCCCGATGCAATTTCTGTGTTTCATCAACACTTTGATAGTCTGCACATTACAAAATGCCACCAGATGTGCATCGGAAACTACAACTGGTCTTCCAGGGAACGACCAATCGTAGATTGTTTCAGACATAACTCCCATGAAGGAAAGTGCGCATGGTGACTGTTGTATTCAATCCCGATGCAATTTCTGTGTTTCATCAACACTCTGATAGTCTACACATTACAGAATGCGACCAGATGGGCATCGGAAACTACTACTGGTCTTCCAAGGAACGATCAAATCGTACATTGTTTGAGACATAACTCCCGTGAAGGAAAGTGCGCATGACGACTGTTGTATTCAATCCCGATGCAATTTCTGTGTTTCATCAACACTCTGATAGTCCACAAATTACAGAATGCCTCCAGATGTTCATCGGAAACTACTACTGCTCTTCCAGGAAATGATCAAGGCGTAGACTGTTTGAGACATTACTTTTATGGAGGAATGTGCGCATGTTGAATGTTGTATTCAATCCCGATGCAATTACTGTGTTTCATCAACACACTGATAGTCTACACATTATAGAATGCGACCAGATGTGCATCGGAAACTACTACTGGTCTTCCAGGGAACGATCAAAGCATAGATGGTTTGAGACATTACTCCCGTGGAAGAGAGTGCGCATGGTGACTGGTGTAATCTATCCCGATGCAATTTCTGTGTTTCATCAACACTCTGATAGTCCACAGATAACAGAATGCCTCCAGATGTGCATCGGAAACTACTACTGGTCTTCCAGGGAACGATCAAATCGTAAACTCTTTGAGACATTACTCACATGGTGGAATGTGCGCATGGTGACTGTTGTATTCAATCCCGATGCAATTTCTGTGTTTCATCAACACTCTGATAGTCCACAGATTTCAGAATGCCATCAGATGTGCATCGGAAACTACTACTGGTCTTCCAGGGAACGATTAAAGCGTAGACTGTTTGAGAAATACCCCCATTGGAGGAAAGTGCGCATGGTGACTGTTGTATTCAATCCCGATGTAATTTCAGTGTTTCATCAACACTGTGATACTCCACAGATTACAGAATGCCTCCAGATGTGCATCGGAAACTACTACTTGTCTTCCAGGGAAAGATCAAAGCGTAGACTGTTTGAGACATTACTCCCATGGAGGAAAGTGCGCATGGTGATTGTTGTATTAAATCCCGATGCAATTTCTGTGTTTCATCAACACTCTGATAGACCACAGATTACAGAATACCTCCAGATGGGCATCGGAAACTACTACTGGTCTTCCAGGGAACGATCAAAACGTAAACTCTTTGAGACATTACTCCCATGGAGGAAATTGCGCATCGTGACTGTTGTATTCAATCCCGATGCATTTTCTGTCTTTCATCAACACTTTCATAGTCCACAGGTTACAGAATGCCTCCAGATGTGCATCGGAACCTACTACTGGTCTTCCTGGGAACGATCAAAGCGTAGACTGTTTGAGACATTATTCCCATGGAGGAAAGTGCGCATGGTGATTGTTGTATTCAATCCCGATGCCATTTCTGTGTTTCATCAACACTCTGATAGTCCACTGATAACAGAATGCATTCAGATGTGCATCGGAAACTACTACTGGTCTTCCAGGGAACGATTAAAGCGTAGACTGTTTGAGAATTACCCCCATTGGAGGAAAGTGCGCATGGTGACTGTTGTATTCAATCCCGATGTAATTTCAGTGTTTCATCAACACTGTGATACTCCACAGATTACAGAATGCCTCCAGATGTGCATCGGAAACTACTACTGGTCTTCCAGGGAACGATCAAAGCGTAGACTGTTTGAGACATACCTCCTGTGGAAGAAAGTGCGCATGGTGACTGTTGTATTCAATCCCGATGCAATTTTTGTGTTTCATCAACACTCTGATAGTCCACAGTTTACAGAATGCCATCAGATGTGCATCGGAAACTACTACTGGTTCCAGGGAACGATCGCGGCGTAGACTGTTTGAGAATTACTCCCATGGAGGAAAGTGCGCATGGTGACTGTTGTATTCAATCCAGATGCAATTTCTGTGTTTCATCAACACTCCGATACTCCACAGATTACAGAATGCCTCCAGATGTGCATCGGAAACTACTACTGGTCTTCCAGGGAACGATCAAAGCGTAGCCTGTTAGAGACATTACACCCATGGAGGAAAGTGCGCATGGTGACTGTTGTATTCAATCCCGATGCAATTACTGTGTTTCATCAACACTTTGATAACCTACACATTACAAAATGCCACCAGATGTGCATCGGAAACTACTACTGGTCTTCCAGGGAACGACCAATCGTAGATTGTTTCAGACATAACTCCCGTGAAGGTAAGTGCGCATGGTGATTGTTGTATTCAATCCCGATGCAATTTCTGTGTTTCATCAACACTCTGATAGTCTACACATTACAGAATGCGACCAGATGTGCATCGGGAAGTACTACTGGTCTTCCAGGGAACGATCAAATCCTACTTTGTATGAGACATAACTCCCGTGAAGGAAAGTGCGCATGGTGACTGTTGTATTCAATCCCGATGCAATTTCAGTGTTTCATCAACACTCTGATAGTCCACAAATTACAGAATGCCTCCAGATGTGCATCGGAAACTACATCTGGTCTTCCAGGGAACGATCAAAGCGTGGACTGTTTGAGACATTACTTCTATGGAGGAATGTGCGCATGGTGATTGTTGTATTCAATCCCGATGCAATTTCTGTGTTTCATCAACACACTGATAGTCCACAGATAACAGAATGCCTCCAGATATGCATCGGAAACTACTACTGGTCATCCAGGGAACGATCAAAGCGTAAGCTCTTTGCGACATTACTCCCATGGAGGAAAGTGCGCATGGTGACTGTTGTATTCAATCCCGATGCAATTTCTGTCTTTCATCAACATTCTGATAGTCCACAGATAACAGAATGCCTCCAGATGTGCATCGGAAACTACTACTGGTCTTCCAGGGAACGATCAAAACGTAGACTGTTTTAGACATTACTCCCATGGAGGAAAGTGCGCATGGTGACTGTTGTATTCAATCCAGATGCAATTTCTGTGTTTCATCAACACTCCGATACTCCACAGATTACAGAATGCCTCCAGATGTGCATCGGAAACTACTACTGGTCTTCCAGGGAACGATCAAAGCGTAGACTGTTAGAGACATTACACCCATGGAGGAAAGTGCGCATGGTGACTGTTGTATTCAATCCCGATGCAATTACTGTGTTTCATCAACACTTTGATAGTCTGCACATTACAAAATGCCACCAGATGTGCATCGGAAACTACAACTGGTCTTCCAGGGAACGACCAATCGAAGATTGTTTCAGACATAACTCACGTGAAGGAAAGTGCGCATGGTGACTGTTGTAATCAATCCCGATGCAATTTCTGTGTTTCATCAACACTCTGATAGTCCACAAATTACAGAATGCCTCCAGATGTTCATCGGAAACTACTCCTGGTCTTCCAGGAAATGATCAAGGCGTAGACTGTTTGAGACATTACTTTTATGGAGGAATGTGCGCATGTTGACTGTTGTATTCAATCCCGATGCAATTTCTGTGTTTCATCAACACTCTGATAGTCCACAGATAACAGAATGCCTCCAGATGTGCATCGGAAACTACTACTGGTCATCCAGGGAACGATCAAAGCGTAAGCTCTTTGCGACATTACTCCCATGGAGGAGAGTGCTCATGGTGGCTGTTGTATTCAATCCCGATGCAATTTCTGTCTTTCATCAACATTCTGATAGTCCACAGATAACAGAATGCCTCCAGATGTGCATCGGAATCTACTACTGGTCTTCCAGGGAACGATCAAAAACGTAGACGGTTTTAGACATTACTCCCATGGAGGAAAGTGCGCATGGTGACTGTTGTATTCAATCCAGATGCAATTTCTGTGTTTCATCAACACTCCGATACTCCACAGATTACAGAATGCCTCCAGATGTGCATCGGAAACTACTACTGGTCTTCCAGCGAACGATCAAAGCGTAGACTGTTAGAGACATTACACCCATGGAGGAAAGTGCGCATGGTGACTGTTGTATTCAATCCCGATGCAATTACTGTGTTTCATCAACACTTTGATAACCTACACATTACAAAATGCCACCAGATGTGCATCGGAAACTACTACTGGTCTTCCAGGGAACGACCAATCGTAGATTGTTTCAGACATAACTCCCGTGAAGGTAAGTGCGCATGGTGATTGTTGTATTCAATCCAGATGCAATTTCTGTGTTTCATCAACACTCTGATAGTCTACACATTACAGAATGCGACCAGATGTGCATCGGAAAGTACTACTGGTCTTCCAGGGAACGATCAAATCGTACATTGTATGAGACATAACTCCCGTGAAGGAAAGTGCGCATGGTGACTGTTGTATTCAATCCTGATGCAATTTCTGTGTTTCATCAACACTCTGATAGTCCACAAATTACAGAATGCCTCCAGATGTGCATCGGAAACTACATCTGGTCTTCCAGGGAACGATCAAAGCGTGGACTGTTTGAGACATTACTTTTATGGAGGAATGTGCGCATGGTGATTGTTGCATTCAATCCCGATGCAATTTTTGTGTTTCATCAACACTCTGATAGTCCACAGATAACAGAATGCCTCCAGATATGCATCGGAAACTACTACTGGTCATCCAGGGAACGATCAAAGCGTAAGCTCTTTGCGACATTACTCCCATTAAGGAAAGTGCGCATGGTGACTGTTGTATTCAATCCCGATGCAATTTCTGTCTTTCATCAACATTCTGATAGTCCACAGATAACAGAATGCCTCCAGATGTGCATCGGAAACTACTACTGGTCTTCCAGCGAACCATCAAAGCGTAGACTGTTTTAGACATTCCTCCCATGGAGGAAAGTGCGCATGGTGACTGTTGTATTCAATCCCGATGCAATTTCTGTGTTTCATCAACACTTTGATAGTCTGCACATTACAAAATGCCACCAGATGTGCATCGGAAACTACAACTGGTCTTCCAGGGAACGACCAATCGTAGATTGTTTCAGACATAACTCCCATGAAGGAAAGTGCGCATGGTGACTGTTGTATTCAATCCCGATGCAATTTCTGTGTTTCATCAACACTCTGATAGTCTACACATTACAGAATGCGACCAGATGGGCATCGGAAACTACTACTGGTCTTCCAAGGAACGATCAAATCGTACATTGTTTGAGACATAACTCCCGTGAAGGAAAGTGCGCATGACGACTGTTGTATTCAATCCCGATGCAATTTCTGTGTTTCATCAACACTCTGATAGTCCACAAATTACAGAATGCCTCCAGATGTTCATCGGAAACTACTACTGGTCTTCCAGGAAATGATCAAGGCGTAGACTGTTTGAGACATTACTTTTATGGAGGAATGTGCGCATGTTGAATGTTGTATTCAATCCCGATGCAATTACTGTGTTTCATCAACACACTGATAGTCTACACATTATAGAATGCGACCAGATGTGCATCGGAAACTACTACTGGTCTTCCAGGGAACGATCAAAGCATAGATGGTTTGAGACATTACTCCCGTGGAAGAGAGTGCGCATGGTGACTGGTGTATTCTATCCCGATGCAATTTCTGTGTTTCATCAACACTCTGATAGTCCACAGATAACAGAATGCCTCCAGATGTGCATCGGAAACTACTACTGGTCTTCCAGGGAACGATCAAATCGTAAACTCTTTGAGACATTACTCACATGGTGGAATGTGCGCATGGTGACTGTTGTATTCAATCCCGATGCAATTTCTGTGTTTCATCAACACTCTGATAGTCCACAGATTTCAGAATGCCATCAGATGTGCATCGGAAACTACTACTGGTCTTCCAGGGAACGATTAAAGCGTAGACTGTTTGAGAATTACCCCCATTGGAGGAAAGTGCGCATGGTGACTGTTGTATTCAATCCCGATGTAATTTCAGTGTTTCATCAACACTGTGATACTCCACAGATTACAGAATGCCTCCAGATGTGCATCGGAAACTACTACTTGTCTTCCAGGGAAAGATCAAAGCGTAGACTGTTTGAGACATTACTCCCATGGAGGAAAGTGCGCATGGTGATTGTTGTATTAAATCCCGATGCAATTTCTGTGTTTCATCAACACTCTGATAGACCACAGATTACAGAATACCTCCAGATGGGCATCGGAAACTACTACTGGTCTTCCAGGGAACGATCAAAACGTAAACTCTTTGAGACATTACTCCCATGGAGGAAATTGCGCATCGTGACTGTTGTATTCAATCCCGATGCATTTTCTGTCTTTCATCAACACTTTCATAGTCCACAGGTTACAGAATGCCTCCAGATGTGCATCGGAACCTACTACTGGTCTTCCTGGGAACGATCAAAGCGTAGACTGTTTGAGACATTATTCCCATGGAGGAAAGTGCGCATGGTGATTGTTGTATTCAATCCCGATGCCATTTCTGTGTTTCATCAACACTCTGATAGTCCACTGATAACAGAATGCATTCAGATGTGCATCGGAAACTACTACTGGTCATCCAGGGAACGATCAAAGCGTAGACTGTTTGAGACATTACTCCCATGGAGGAAAGTGCGCATGGTGACTGTTGTATTCAATACCGATGCAATTTCTGTGTTTCATCAACACTCTGATAGTCCACAGATTACAGAATGCCACCAGATGTGCATCGGAAACTACTACTGGTCTTCCAGGGAACGATCAAAACGTAGACTGTTTGAGACATACCTCCCGTGGAAGAAAGTGCGCATGGTGACTGTTGTATTCAATCCCAATGCAATTTCTGTGTTTCATCAACACTCTGATAGTCCACAGTTTACAGAATGCCATAAGATGTGCATCGGAAACTACTACTGGTCTTCCAGGGAACGATCGCGGCGTAGACTGTTTGAGAATTACTCCCATGGAGGAAAGTGCGCATGGTGACTGTTGTATTCAATCCCGATGTAATTTCAGTGTTTAATCAACACTCTGATACTCCGCAGATTACAGAATGCCTCCAGATGTGCATCGGAAAGTACTACTTGTCTTCCAGGGAACGATCAAAGCGTAGACTGTTTGAGACATTACTCCCATGGAGGAAAGTGCGCATGGTGATTGTTGTATTCAATTCCGATGCATTTTCTGTCTTTCATCAACACTCTGATAGTCCACAAGTTACAGAATGACTCCAGATGTGCATCGGAACCTACTACTGGTCTTCGTGGGAACGATCAAGGCGTAGACAGTTTGAGACATTATTCCCATCGAGGAAAGTGCGCATGGTGACTGTTGTATTCAATCCCGATGCAATTTCTTTGTTTCATCAACACTTTGATAGTCCACAGATATCAGAATACCACCAGACGTGCATCGGAAACTACTACTGGTCTTCTAAAGAACGATCAAAGCTTAGACTGTTTGAGACACTACTCCCATGGAGGAAAGTGCGCATGGTGACTGTTGTATTCAAACCCGATGCAATTTCTGTGTTTCATCAACACTATGAAACTCCACAGATTGCAGGATGCCTCCAGATGTGCATCGGAAACTACTACTGGTCTTCCAGGGAACGATCAAAGCGTAGACTGTTTAAGACATTACTGCCATGGAGGAAAGTGGGCATGGTGACTGTTGTATTCAATCCCGATGCAATTTCTGTGTTTCATCAAAAGTCTGATAGTCCACAGATTACAGAATGCCTCCAGATGTGCATCGGAAACTACTACTGGTCTTCCAGGGAACGATCAAAGCGTGGACTGTTTGAGACATTACTTTTATGGAGGAATGTGCGCATGGTGATTGTTGTATTCAATCCCGATGCAATTTCTGTGTTTCATCAAGACTCTGATAGTCCAAAGATAACAGAATGCCTTCAGATGTGCATCGCAAACTACTACTGGTCATCCAGGGAACGATCAAAGCGTAAGCTCTTTGCGACATTACTCCCATGGACGATAGTGCGCATGGTGACTGTTGTATTCAATCCCGATGCAATTTCTGTGTTTCATCAACATTCTGATAGTCCACAGATAACAGAATGCCTCCTGATGTGCATCGGAAACTACTACTGGTCTTCCAGGGAACGATCAAAGCGTAGACTGTTTTAGACATTACTCCCATGGAGGAAAGTGCGCATGGTGACTGTTGTATTCAATCCAGATGCAATTTCTGTGTTTCATCAACACTCCGATACTCCACAAATTACAGAATGCCTCCAGATGTGTATTTCAAACTACTACTGGTCTTCCAGGGAACGATCAAAGTGTAAACTGTTACAGACATTACACCCATGGAGTAAAGTGCGCATGGTGACTGTTGTATTCAATCCCGATGCAATTACTGTGTTTCATCAACACTTTGATAGTCTACACATTACAAAATGCCACCAGATGTGCATCGGAAACTACTACTGGTCTTCCAGGGAACGATCAAAGCGTAGATGGTTTGAGACATTACTCTCGTGGAGGAAAGTGCGCATGGTGACTGTTGTATTCAATCCCGATTCTATTTCTGTGTTTCATCAACACTCTGATAGTCCACAGATTACTGAATGCCTCCAGATGTGCATCGGAATCTACTACTGGTCTTCCAATGAACGGATGAAGCGTAGGCTGTTTGAGACATTACTCGCATGGAGGAAAGTGCGCATGGTGACTGTTGTATTCTATCCCGAAGCAAGTTTCTGTGTTACATCAACACTCTGATAGTCCACAGATTACAGAATGCCTCCAGATGTGCATCGGGAACTACTACTGGTCTTCTAGGGAACGTTCAAAGCGTAGACAGTTTGAGACATTACTCCCATGGAGGAAATTGCGCATCGTGATTGTTGTATTCAATCCAGATGCATTTTCTGTCTTTCATCAACACTCTGATAGTCCACAGGTTACAGAATGCTTCCAGATGTGCATTGGAACCTACTGCTGGTCTTCCGGGGAACGATCAAAGCGTATACTGTTTAAGACATTATTCCCAAGGAGGAAAGTGCGCATGGTGACTGTTGTATGCAATCCCGAGGCAATTTCTGTTTTTCATCAACATTTTGATAGTCCACAGATTACAGAATACCACCAGACGTGCATCGGAAACTACTACTGGTCTTCCAAAGAATGATCAAAATCTAGACTGTTTGAGACATTACTCCCATGGAGGAAAGTGCTCATGGTGACTGTTGTATTCAATCCCGATGCAATTTCTATGTTTCATCAACACTGTGATACTCCATAGATTACAGAATGCCTCCAGATGTGCATCGGAACCTACTACTGGTCTTCCAGGGAACGATCAAAGCGTAGACTGTTTGAGACATTACTGCCACGGAGGAAAGTGCGCATGGTGACTGTTGTATTTAATCCCGATGCAATTTCTGTGTTTCATCAACACTCTGATAGTCCACAGATTAAAGAATGCCTCCAGATGTGCATCGGAAACTACTACTGGTCTTCCAGGGAACAATCAAAGCGTAGACTGTTTGAGACATTACTTTTATGGAGGAATGTGCTCATGGTGATTGTTGTATTCAATCCCGATGCAATTTCTGTGTTTGATCAACACTCTGATAGTCCACAGATAAGAGAATGCCTCCAGATGTGCATCGGAAAGTAATACTTGTCATCCAGGGAAAGATCAAAACGTAAACTCTTTGAGACATTACTCCCATGGAGGAAAGTGCGCATGGTGACTGTTGTATTCAATCCCGATGCAATTTCTGTCTTTCATTAACATTCTGATATTCCACAGATTACAGAATGCATCCAGATGTGCATAGGAAACTAATACTGTTCTTCCAGGGAACGATCAAAGCATAGACTGTTAGAGACATTACACCCATGGAGGAAAGTGCGCATGGTGACTGTTGTATTCAATCCCGATGCAATTTCTGTGTTTCATCAACACTCTGATAGTCCACAGATTAAAGAATGCCTCCAGATGTGCATCGGAAACTACTACTGGTCTTCCAGGGAACAATCAAAGCGTAGACTGTTTGAGACATTACTTTTATGGAGGAATGTGCTCATGGTGACTGTTGTATTCAATCCCGATGCAATTACTCTGTTTCATCAACACTTTGATAGTCTACACATTACAGAATGCCACCAGATGTACATCGGAAACTACTACTGGTCTTCCAGGGAACGATCAAATCGTAGATTGTTTGAGACATGACTCCCATGGAGGAAAGTGCGCATGGTGACTGTTGTATTCATTCCCGATGCATTTTCTGTGTTTCATCAGTACTCTGATGGTCCACAAATTACAGAATGCCTCCAGATGTTCATCGGAAACTACTACTGGTCTTCCAGGAAACGATCAAAGCGTAGACTGTTTGAGACATTACTTTTATGGAGGAATGTGCGCATGGTGATTGTTGTATTCAATCCCGATGCAATTTCTGTGTTTCATCAACACTCTGATACTCCACAGATTACAGAATGCCTCCAAATGTGCATCGGAAACTACTACTGGTCTTCCTGGGAACCATCAAATCGTAGACTCTTTGAGACATTACTCCCATGGAAGAAAGTGCGCATGGTGACTGTTGTATTCAATCCGGATGCAATTTCCGTGTTTCATCAACACTCTGATAGTCCACAGATTACAGAATGCCCCCAGATGTGCATCGGAAACTACTACTGGTCTTCCAGGGAACGATCAAACCGTAGAGTGTTTGAGACATTACTTTCATGAAGGAAAGTGAGCATGGTGACTGTTGTATTCAATCCCGATGCAATTTCTGTGTTTCATCAACACTCTGATAGTCCACAGATAACAGAATGCCTCCAGATGTGCATCGGAAACTACTACTGGTCTTCCAGGGAACGATCAAAGCGTAAACTCTTTGAGACATTACTCCCATGGAGGAAAGTGCGCATGGTGACTGTTGTATTCAATCCCGATGCATTTTCTGTGTTTCATCAACACTCTGATACTACACAGATTACAGAATGCCTCCAAATGTGCATCGGAAGCTACTACTGGTCTTCCTGGGAACGATCAAATCGTAGAGTGTTTGAGACATTACTCCCATGGAGGAAAGTGCGCATGGTGACTGTTGTATTCATTCCCGATGCATTTTCTGTGTTTCATCAACACTCTGATGGTCCACAGATTACAGAATGCCTCCAGATGTGCATCGGAAACTACTACTGGTCTTCCAAGGGACGATCAGAGCGTAAACTCTTTGAGACAATACTCCCATGGAGGAAAGTGCGCATGGTGACTGTTGTATTCAATCCCGATGCATTTTCTGTGTTTCATCAACACTCTGACAGTCCACAGATTACAGAATGCCACGAGGTGTTCATCAGAAACTACTACTGGTCTTCCAGGGAACGATCAAAGCATAGATGGTTTGAGACATTACTCCCGTGGAGGAAAGAGCGCATGGTGACTGTTGTATTCAATCCCGATGCAATTTCTGTGTTTTATCAACACTCTGATAGTCTACATATTACAGAATGCGACCAGATGTGCATCGGAAACTACTACTGGTTTTCCAGTGAACGATCAAAGCATAGATGGTTTGAGACATTACTCCCGTGGAGGAGAGTGCGCATGGTGACTGTTGTATTCAATCCCGATGCAATTTCTGTGTTCCGTCAACACTCTGATAGTCCACAGATAACAGAATGCCTCCAGATGTGCATCGGAAACTACTACTGGTCTTCCTGGGAACGATCAAATCCTAGACTCTTTGAGACATTACTCCCATGGAAAAAAGTGCGCATGGTGACTGTTGTATTCAATCCGGATGCAATTTCCGTGTTTCATCAACACTCTGATAGTCCACAGATTACAGAATTCCTCCAGATGTGCATCGGAAACTACTACTGGTCTTCCAGGGAACGATCAAAGCGTAGAGTGTTTGAGACATTACTTTAATGAAGGGTAGTGAGCATGGTGACTGTTGTATTCAATCCCGATGCAATTTCTGTGTTTCATCAACACTCTGATTGTCCACAGATAACAGAATGCCTCCAGATGTGCATCGGAAACTACTACTGGTCTTCCAGGGAACTATCAAAGCGTAAACTCTTTGAGACATTACTCCCATGGAGGAAAGTGCGCATGGTGACTGTTGTATTCAATCCCGATGCAATTTCTGTCTTTCATCAACATTCTGATAGTCCACAGATTACAGAATGCCTCCAGAAGTGCATCGGAAACTACTACTGGTCTTCCAGGGAACGATCAAAGCGTAGACTGTTTGAGACATTACTCCCATGGAGGAAAGTGCGCATGGTGACTGTTGTATTCAATCCCGATGCAATGTCTGTGTTCCATCAAAACTCTGATAATCCACAGATAACAGAATGCCTCGAGATGTGCATCGGAAACTACTACTTGTCATCCAGGGAAAGATCAAAACGTAAATTCTTTGAGACATTACTCCCATGGAGGAAAGTGCGCATGGTGACTGTTGTATTCAATCCCGATGCAATTTCTGTCTTTCATCAACATTCTGATAGTACACAGATTACAGAATGCCTCCAGATGTGCATCGGAAATTACTAATGGTCTTCCAGGGAACGATCAAAGCGTACACTGTTAGAGAAATTACACCCATGGAGGAAAGTGCGAATGGTGACTGTTGTATTCAATCCCGATGCAATTACTGTGTTTCATCAACACTTTGATGGTCTACACATTACAGAATGCCACCAGATGTGCATCGGAAACTACTACGGGTCTTCCTGGGAACGATCAAATCGTAGATTGTTTGAGACATAGCTCCCGTGGAGGAAAGTGCGCATTGTGACTGTTGTAATGAATCCCGATTCATTTTCTGTGTTTCATCAGCACTCTGATAGTCCACAAATTACAGAATGCCTGAAGATGTTCATCGGAAACTACTACCGGTCTTCCTGGAAACGATCAAAGCGTAGACTGTTTGAGACATTACTTTTATGGAGGAATGTGCGCATGGTGACTGTTGTATTCAATCCCGATGCAATTTCTGTGTTTCATCAACACTCTGATAGTCCACAGATTACAGAATGCCTCCAGATCTGCATCGGTAACTACTATTGGTCTTCCAGGTTATGATCAAAGCGTAGACGGTTAGAGACATTACTCCCATGGAGGAAAGTGCGCATGGTGACTGTTGTAATCAATCCCGATGCAATTTCTGGGTTTCATCAACACTCTGATAGTCCACAGATTACAGAATGGCTCCAGATGTGCATCGGAAACTACTACTGGTCTTCCAGGGAACGATCAAAGCGTAGAGTGGTTGAGACATTACGTTCATGAAGGAAAGTGAGCATGGTGACTGTTGTATTCAATCCCGATGCAATTTCTGTGTTTCATCAACAATCTGATATTCCACAGATAACAGAATGCCTCCAGATGTGCATCGGAAATTACTACTGGTCTTCCAGGGATCGATCAAAACGTAAACTCTTCGAGACATTTCTCCCATGGAGGAAAGTGCGCATGGTGACTGTTGTATTCAATCCCGATGCAATTTCTGTGTTTCATCAACATTCTGATAGTCCACAGATTACAGAATGCCTCCAGATGTGCATCGGAAACTACTACTGGTCTTCCAGGGAACGGATAAAGCGTAGACTGTTTGAGACATTACTACCATGGAGGAAAGTGCGCATGGTGACTGTTGTATTCAATCCCGATGCATTTTCTGTGTTTCATCAACACTCTGATGGTCCACAGATTACAGAATGCCTCCAGATGTGAATCGGAAACTACTACTGGTCTTCCAAGGGACGATCAAAGCGTAAATTCTTTGAGACATTTCTCCCATGGGGGAAAGTGCGCATGGTGACTGTTGTATTCAATCCCGATGCATTTTCTGTGTTTCATCAACACTCTGACAGTCCTCAGATTACAGAATGCCACGAGGTGTTTATCGGAAACTACTACTGGTCTACAAGGGAACGATGAAAACGTAGACTGTTTCAGACATTACTAACATGGAGGATAGTGCGGATGGTGAATGTTGTATTCAATCCCAATGCAATTTCTGTGTTTCATCAACACTCTGATAGTCCACAGATTACAGAATGCCACCAGATGTGCATCGGAAACTACTACTGGTCTTCCAAGGGACGATCAAAGCGTAGACTGTTTGAGACATACCTCCCGTGGAGGAAAGTGCGCGTGGTGACTGTTGTATTCAATCCCGATGCAATTTCTGTGTTTCATCAACATTCTAATAGTACACAGATTACAGAATGCCTCCAGATGTGCATCGGAAACTACTACTGGTCTTCCAGGGAACGGATAAAGTGTAGATTGTTTGAGACATTACTCCCATGGAGGAAAGTGCGCATGGTGACTGTTGTATTCAATCCCGATGCAATTTCTGTGTTTCATCAACATTCTGATAGACCACAGATTACAGAATGCCTTCAGAAGTGCATCGGAAACTACTACTGGTCTTCCAGGAAACGATCAAAGCGTAGACTGTTTGGGACATTACTTTTATGGAGGAATGTGCGCATGGTGATTATGGTATTCAATCCCGATGCAATCTGTGTTTCATCAACACTCTGATAGTCCACAGATAACAGAATGCCTCCAGATGTGCATCGGAAACTACTACTTGTCATCCAGGAAAAGATCAAAACGTAAACTCTTTGAGACATTACTCCCATGGAGGAAATTGCGCATGGTGACTGTTGTATTCAATGACGATGCAATTTCTGTCTTTCATCAACATTCTGAGGGTCCACAGATTACAGAATGCCTCCAGATGTGCATCGGAAACAACTACTGGTCTTCCAATGAACGATCAAAGCGTAGACTGTTAGAGAAATTACACCCATGGAGGAAAGTGCGAATGGTGACTGTTTTATTCAATCCCGATGCAATTACTGTGTTTCATCAACACTTTGATGGTCTTCACAGTACAGAATGCCACCAGATGTGCATCGGAAACTACTACCAGTCTTCCAGGAAACGAACAAAGCGTAGACTGTTTGAGACATTACTTTTATGGAGGAATGTGCGCATGGTGACTGTTGTATTCAATCCCGATGCAATTTCTGTGTTTCATCAACACTCTGATAGTCCACAGATTACAGAATGCCTCCAGATGAGCATCGGAAACTACTACTGGTCTTCCAGGGAACGATCAAAGCGTAAACTCTTCGAGACATTTCTCCCATGGAGGAAAGTGCGCATGGTGACTGTTGTATTCAATTCCGATGCAATTTCTGTGTTTCATCAACATTCTGATAGTCCACAGATTACAGAATGCCTGCAGATGTGCATCGGAAACTACTACTGGTCTTCCAGGGAACGGATAAAGCGTAGACTGTTTGAGACATTACTGCCATGGAGGAAAGTGCGCATGGTGACTGTTGTATTCAATCCCGATGCATTTTCTGTGTTTCATCAACACTCTGATGGTCCACAGATTACAGAATGCCTCCAGATGTGAATCGGAAACTACTACTGGTCATCCAGGGAACGATCAAATCGTAGACTGTTTGAGACATTACTCCCATTTAAGAAAGTGCGCATGGAGACTGTTGTATTCAATCCGGATGCAATTTCTGTGTTTCATCAACACTCTGATAGTCCACAGATTACAGAATGCCTCCAGATGTGCATCGGAAACTACTACTGGTCTTCCAGGGAACGATCAAAGCGTAAACTCTTTGAGACATTAATCCCACGGAGGAAAGTGCGCATGGTGACTGTTGTATTCAATCCCGATGCAATTTCTGTGTTTCATCAACATTCTGATAGTCCACAGATTACAGAATGCCTCCAGATGTGCATCGGAAACTACTACTGGTCTTCCATTGAACGGATAAAGCGTAGACTGTTTGAGACATTACTCCCATGGAGGAAAGTGCGCATGGTGACTGTTGTATTCAATCCCGAAGTATTTTCTGTGTTTCATCAACACTCTGATGGTCCACAGATTACAGAATGCCTCCAGATGTGCATCGTAAACTACTACTGGTCTTCCAAAGGACGATCAAAGCGTAAACTCTTTGAGACATTACTCCCATGGAGGAAAGTGCGCATGGTGACTGTTGTATTCAATCCCGATGCATTTTCTGTGTTTCATCAACACTCTGACTGTCCACAGATTACAGAATGCCACGAGGTGTTTATCGGAAACTACTACTGGTCTTCCAGGGAACGATCAAAGCGTAAACTCTTTTAGACATTACTCCCATGGAGGAAAGTGCGCGTGGTGACTGTTGTATTCAATCCCGATGCAATTTCTGTGTTTCATCAACATTCTAATAGTCCACAGATTACAGAATGCGACCAGATGTGCATCGGAAACTACTACTGGTCTTCCAGGGAACGGATAAAGCGTAGACTGTTTGAGACATTACTCCCATGGAGGAAAGTGCGCATGGTGACTGTTGTATTCAATCCCGATGCAATTTCTGTGTTTCATCAACACTCTGATAGTCTACACATTACAGAATGCGACCAGATGTGCATCGGTAACTACTACTGGTCTTCCAGGTTATGATCAAAGCGTAGACGGTTAGAGACATTACTCCCATGGAGGAAAGTGCGCATGGTGACTGTTGTATTCAATCCCGATACAATATCTGTGTTTCATCAATACTCTGATAGCCCCTAGATTACAGAATGCCTCCAGATGTGAATCGGAAACTACTACTGGTCATCCAGGGAACGATCAAATCTAGACTGTTTGAGACATTACTCCCATTTAAGAAAGTGCACATGGTGACTTTTGTATTCAATCCGGATGCAATTTCCGTGTTTCATCAACACTCTGATAGTCCACAGATTACAGAATGCCTCCAGATGTGCATCGGAAACTGCTACTGGTCTTCCAGGGAACGATCAAAGCGTAGAGTGTTTGAGACATTACTTTCATGAAGGAAAGTGAGCATGGTGACTGTTGAATTCAATCCCGATGCAATTTCTGTGTTTCATCAACACTCTGATAGACCACAGATTACAGAATTCCTCCAGATCTGCATCGGAAACTACTACTTGTCTTCCAGGGAACGATCAAAGCGTAGACTGTTTGAGACATTACTCCCATGGAGGAAAGTGCGCATCGTGATTGTTGTATTCAGTCCCGATGCAATTTCTGTGTTTCATCAACACTCTGATAGTCCACAGATAACAGAATGCCTCCAGATGTGCATCGGAAACTACTACTGGTCTTCCAGGGAACGATCAAAGCGTAAACTCTCTGAGACATTACTCCCATGGAGGAAAGTGCGCATGGTGACTGTTGTATTCAATCCCGATGCAATTTCTGTGTTTCATCAACATTCTGATAGTCCACAGATTACAGAATGCCTCGAGAAGTGCATCGGAAACTACTACTGGTCTTCCAGGGAACGATCAAAGCGTAGACTGCTTGAGACATTACTTTTATGGAGGAATGTGCGCATGGTGATTGTTGTATTCAATCCCGATGCAATTCCTGTGTTTCATCAACACTCTGATAGTCCACAGATAACAGAATGCATCCAGATGTGCATCGGAAACTACTACTTGTCATCCAGGGAAAGATCAAAACGTAAACTCTTTGAGACATTACTCCCATGGAGGAAATTGCGCATGGTGACTGTTGTATTCAATGACGATGCAATTTCTGTCTTTCATCAACATTCTGATAGTCCACAGATTACAGAATGCCGCCAGATGTGCATCGGAAACTACTCCTGGTCTACCAGGGAACGATCAAAGCGTAGACTGTTAGAGAAATTACACCCATGGAGGAAAGTGTGAATGGTGACTGTTGTATTCAATCCCGATGCATTATCTGTGTTTCATCAGCACTCTGACAGTCCACTGATTACAGAATGCCACGAGGTGTTTATCGGAAACTACTACTGGTCTACAAGGGAACGATGAAAACGTAGACTGTTTCAGACATTACTAACATGGAGGATAGTGCGGATGGTGAATGTTGTATTCAATCCCAATGCAATTTCTGTGTTTCATCAACACTCTGATAGTCCACAGATTACAGAATGCCACCAGATGTGCATCGGAAACTACTACTGGTCTTCCAAGGGACCATCAAAGCGTAGACTGTTTGAGACATAACTCCCGTGGAGGAAAGTGCGCGTGGTGACTGTTGTATTCAATCCCGATGCAATTTCTGTGTTTCATCAACATTCTAATAGTACACAGATTACAGAATGCCTCCAGATGTGCATCGGGAACTACTACTGGTCTTCCAGGGAACGGATAAAGTGTAGATTGTTTGAGACATTACTCCCATGGAGGAAAGTGCGCATGGTGACTGTTGTATTCAATCCCGATGCAATTTCTGTGTTTCATCAACACTCTGATAGTCTACACATTACAGAATGCGACCAGATGTGCATCGGAAACTACTACTGGTCTTCCAGGGAACGATCAAAGCATAGATGGTTTGAGACATTACTCCCGTGGAGCAGAGTGCGCATGGTGACTGTTGTATTCAATTCCGATGCAATTTCTGTGTTTCATCAACACTCTGATTGTCCACAGATAACAGAATGCCTCCAGATGTGCATCGGAAACTACTACTGGTCTTCCAGGGAACGATCAAAGCGTAAACTCTTTGAGACATTACTCCCATGGAGGAAAGTACGCATGGTGACTGTTGTATTCAATCCCGATGCAATTTCTGTGTTTCATCAACATTCTGATAGACCACAGATTACAGAATGCCTCCAGAAGTGCATCGGAAACTACTACTGGTCTTCCAGGGAACGATCAAAGCGTAGACTGTTTGAGACATTACTTTTATGGCGGAATGTGCGCATGGTGATTGTTGTATTCAATCCCGATGCAATTTCTGTGTTTCATCAACACTCTGATTGTCCACAGATAACAGAATGCCTCCAGATGTGCATCGGAAACTACTACTTGTCATCCAGGGAAAGATCAAAACGTAAACCCTTTGAGACATTACTCCCATGGAGGAAATTGCGCATGGTGACTGTTGTATTCAATGACGACGCAATTTCTGTCTTTCATCAACATTCTGATGGTCCACAGATTACAGAATGCCTCCAGATGTGCATCGGAAACTACTACTGGTCTTCCAGGGAACGATCAAAGCGTAGACTGTTAGAGAAATTACACCCATGGAGGAAAGTGCGAATGGTGACTGTTTTATTCAATCCCGATGCAATTACTGTGTTTCATCAACACTTTGATGGTCTTCACATTACAGAATGCCACCAGATGTGCATCGGAAACTACTACCAGTCTTCCAGGAAACGATCAAAAAGTAGACTGTTTGAGACATTACTTTTATGGAGGAAAGTGCGAATGGTGACTGTTGTATTCAATCCCGAAGCATTTTCTGTGTTTCATCAACACTCTGATGGTCCACAGATTACAGAATGCCTCCAGATGTGCATCGTATACTACTACTGGTCTTCCAAAGGACGATCAAAGCGTAAACTCTTTGAGACATTACTCCCATGGAGGAAAGTGCGCATGGTGACTGTTGTATTCAATCCCGATGCATTTTCTGTGTTTCATCAACACTCTGACTGTCCACAGATTACAGAATGCCACGAGGTGTTTATCGGAAACTACTACTAGTCTTCCAGGGAACGATCAAAGCGTAAACTCTTTTAGACATTACTCCCATGGAGGAAAGTTCGCGTGGTGACTGTTGTATTCAATCCCGATGCAATTTCTGTGTTTCATCAACATTCTAATAGTCCACAGATTACAGAATGCGACCAGATGTGCATCGGAAACTACTACTGGTCTTCCAGGGAAAGGATAAAGCGTAGACTGTTTGAGACATTACTCCCATGGAGGAAAGTGCGCATGGTGACTGTTGTATTCAATCCCGATGCAATTTCTGTGTTTCATCAACACTCTGATAGTCTACACATTACAGAATGCGACCAGATGTGCATCGGTAACTACTACTGGTCTTCCAGGTTATGATCAAAGCGTAGACGGTTAGAGACATTACTCCCATGGAGGAAAGTGCACATGGTGACTGTTGTATTCAATCCCGATACAATATCTGTGTTTCATCAATACTCTGATAGTCCCTAGATTACAGAATGCCTCCAGATGTGAATCGGAAACTACTACTGGTCATCCAGGGAACGATCAAATCTAGACTGTTTGAGACATTACTCCCATTTAAGAAAGTGCACATGGTGACTTTTGTATTCAATCCGGATGCAATTTCCGTGTTTCATCAACACTCTGATAGTCCACAGATTACAGAATGCCTCCAGATGTGCATCGGAAACTACTACTGGTCTTCCAGGGAACGATCAAAGCGTAGAGTGTTTGAGACATTACTTTCATGAAGGAAAGTGAGCATGGTGACTGTTGAATTCAATCCCGATGCAATTTCTGTGCTTCATCAACACTCTGATAGATCACAGATTACAGAATTCCTCCAGATCTGCATCGGAAACTACTACTTGTCTTCCAGGGAACGATCAAAGCGTAGACTGTTTGAGACATTACTCCCATGGAGGAAAGTGCGCATCGTGATTGTTGTATTCAGTCCCGATGCAATTTCTGTGTTTCATCAACACTCTGATAGTCCACAGATAACAGAATGCCTCCAGATGTGCATCGGAAACTACTACTGGTCTTCCAGGGAACGATCAAAGCGTAAACTCTCTGAGACATTACTCCCATGGAGGAAAGTGCGCATGGTGACTGTTGTATTCAATCCCGATGCAATTTCTGTGTTTCATCAACATTCTGATAGTCCACAGATTACAGAATGCCTCGAGAAGTGCATCGGAAACTACTACTGGTCTTCCAGGGAACGATCAAAGCGTAGACTGCTTGAGACATTACTTTTATGGAGGAATGTGCGCATGGTGATTGTTGTATTCAATCCCGATGCAATTCCTGTGTTTCATCAACACTCTGATAGTCCACAGATAACAGAATGCATCCAGATGTGCATCGGAAACTACTACTTGTCATCCAGGGAAAGATCAAAACGTAAACTCTTTGAGACATTACTCCCATGGAGGAAATTGCGCATGGTGACTGTTGTATTCAATGACGATGCAATTTCTGTCTTTCATCAACATTCTGATAGTCCACAGATTACAGAATGCCGCCAGATGTGCATCGGAAACTACTCCTGGTCTACCAGGGAACGATCAAAGCGTAGACTGTTAGAGAAATTACACCCATGGAGGAAAGTGTGAATGGTGACTGTTGTATTCAATCCCGATGCATTATCTGTGTTTCATCAGCACTCTGACAGTCCACAGATTACAGAATGCCACGAGGTGTTTATCGGAAACTACTACTGGTCTACAAGGGAACGATGAAAACGTAGACTGTTTCAGACATTACTAACATGGAGGATAGTGCGGATGGTGAATGTTGTATTCAATCCCGATGCAATTACTGTGTTTCATCAACATTCTGATAGTCCACAGATTACAGAATGCCTCCAGATGTGCATCGGAAACTACTACTGGTCTTCCATTGAACGGATAAAGCGTAGACTGTTTGAGACATTACTCCCATGGAGGAAAGTGCGCATGGTGACTGTTTTATTCAATCCCGAAGCATTTTCTGTGTTTCATCAACACTCTGATGGTCCACAGATTACAGAATGCCTCCAGATGTGCATCGTAAACTACTACTGGTCTTCCAAAGGACGATCAAAGCGTAAACTCTTTGAGACATTACTCCCATGGAGGAAAGTGCGCATGGTGACTGTTGTATTCAATCCCGATGCATTTTCTGTGTTTCATCAACACTCTGACTGTCCACAGATTACAGAATGCCACGAGGTGTTTATCGGAAACTACTACTAGTCTTCCAGGGAACGATCAAAGCGTAAACTCTTTTAGACATTACTTCCATGGAGGAAAGTTCGCGTGGTGACTGTTGTATTCAATCCCGATGCAATTTCTGTGTTTCATCAACATTCTAATAGTCCACAGATTACAGAATGCGACCAGATGTGCATCGGAAACTACTACTGGTCTTCCAGGGAAAGGATAAAGCGTAGACAGTTTGAGACATTACTCCCATGGAGGAAAGTGCGCATGGTGACTGTTGTATTCAATCCCGATGCAATTTCTGTGTTTCATCAACACTCTGATAGTCTACACATTACAGAATGCGACCAGATGTGCATCGGAAACTACTCCTGGTCTACCAGGGAACGATCAAAGCGTAGACTGTTAGAGAAATTACACCCATGGAGGAAAGTGTGAATGGTGACTGTTGTATTCAATCCCGATGCATTATCTGTGTTTCATCAGCACTCTGACAGTCCACAGATTACAGAATGCCACGAGGTGTTTATCGGAAACTACTACTGGTCTACAAGGGAACGATGAAAACGTAGACTGTTTCAGACATTACTAACATGGAGGATAGTGCGGATGGTGATTGTTGCATTCAGTCCCGATGCAATTTCTGTGTTTCATCAACACTCTGATAGTCCACAGATAACAGAATGCCTCCAGATTTGCATCGGAAACTACTACTGGTCTTCCAGGGAACGATCAAAGCGTAAACTCTTTGAGACATTACTCCCATGGAGGAAAGTGCGCATGGTGACTGTTGTATTCAATCCCGATGCAATTTCTGTGTTTCATCAACATTCTGATAGTCCACAGATTACAGAATGCCTCGAGAAGTGCATCGGAAACTACTACTGGTCTTCCAGGGAACGATCAAAGCGTAGACTGCTTGAGACATTACTTTTATGGAGGTATGTGCGCATGGTGATTGTTGTATTCAATCCCGATGCAATTCCTGTGTTTCATCAACACTCTGATAGTCCACAGATAACAGAATGCCTCCAGATGTGCATCGGAAACTTCTACTTGTCATCCAGGGAAAGATCAAAACGTAAACTCTTTGAGACATTACTCCCATGGAGGAAATTGCGCATGGTGACTGTTGTATTCAATGACGATGCAATTTCTCTCTTTCATCAACATTCTGATAGTCCACAGATTACAGAATGCCGCCAGATGTGCATCGGAAACTACTCCTGGTCTTCCAGGGAACGATCAAAGCGTAGACTGTTAGAGAAATTACACCCATGGAGGAAAGTGTGAATGGTGACTGTTGTATTCAATCCCGATGCATTATCTGTGTTTCATCAGCACTCTGACAGTCCACAGATTACAGAATGCCACGAGGTGTTTATCGGAAACTACTACTGGTCTACAAGGGAACGATGAAAACGTAGACTGTTTCAGACATTATTAACATGGAGGATAGTGCGGATGGTGAATGTTGTATTCAATCCCAATGCAATTTCTGTGTTTCATCAACACTCTGATAGTCCACAGATTACAGAATGCCACCAGATGTGCATCGGAAACTACTACTGGTCTTCCAAGGGACCATCAAAGCGTAGACTGTTTGAGACATAACTCCCGTGGAGGAAAGTGCGCGTGGTGTCTGTTGTATTCAATCCCGATGCAATTTCTGTGTTTCATCAACATTCTAATAGTACACAGATTACAGAATGCCTCCAGATGTGCATCGGAAACTACTACTGGTCTTCCAGGGAACGGATAAAGTGTAGATTGTTTGAGACATTACTCCCATGGAGGAAAGTGCGCATGGTGACTGTTGTATTCAATCCCGATGCAATTTCTGTGTTTCATCAACACTCTGATAGTCTACACATTACAGAATGCGACCAGATGTGCATCGGAAACTACTACTGGTCTTCCAGGGAACGATCAAAGCATAGATGGTTTGAGACATTACTCCCGTGGAGCAGAGTGCGCATGGTGACTGTTGTATTCAATTCCGATGCAATTTCTGTGTTTCATCAACACTCTGATTGTCCACAGATAACAGAATGCCTCCAGATGTGCATCGGAAACAACTACTGGTCTTCCAGGGAACGATCAAAGCGTAAACTCTCTGAGACATTACTCCCATGGAGGAAAGTACGCATGGTGACTGTTGTATTCAATCCCGATGCAATTTCTGTGTTTCATCAACATTCTGATAGACCACAGATTACAGAATGCCTCCAGAAGTGCATCGGAAACTACTACTGGTCCTCCAGGGAACGATGAAAGCGTAGACTGTTAGAGAAATTACACCCATGGAGGAAAGTGCGAATGGTGACTGTTTTATTCAATCCCGATGCAATTTCTGTGTTTCATCAACACTCTGATAGTCCACAGATTACAGAATGGCTCCAGATGTGCATCGGTAACTACTACTGGTCTTCCAGGTTATGATCAAAGCGTAGACGGTTAGAGACATTACTCCCATGGAGGAAGGTGCGCATTGTGACTGTTGTATTCTATCCCGATACAATTTCTGTGTTTCATGAACACTCTGATAGTCCACAGATTACAGAATGCCTCCAGATGTGCATCGGTAACTACTACTGGTCTTCCAGGAACGATCAAAGCATAGACTGTTTGAGACATTACTCCCATGGAGGAAAGTGCGCATGGTGACTGTTGTAATCAATCCCGATGCAATTTCTGTGTTTCATCAACACTCTGATACTCCACAGATTACAGAATGCCTCCAAATGTGCATCGGAAACTACTACTGGTCTTCCTGGGAACGATCAAATCGTAGACTGTTTGAGACATTACTCCCATGGAGGAAAGTGCGCATGGTGACTGTTGTATTCAATCCCGATGCATTTTCTGTGTTTCATCAACACTCTGATGGTCCACAGATTACAGAATGCCTCCAGATGTGAATTGGAAACTACTACTGGTCATCCAGGGAACGATCAAATCGTAGACTGTTTGAGACATTACTCCCATTTAAGAAAGTGCGCATGGTGACTGTTGTATTCAATCCGGATGCAATTTCTGTGTTTCATCAACACTCTGATAGTCCACAGATTACAGAATGCCTCCAGTTGTGCATCGGAAACTACTACTGGTCTTCCAGGGAACGATCAAAGCGTAGAGTGTTTGAGACATTACTTTAATGAAGGAATGTGAGCATGGTGACTGTTGAATTCAATCCCGATGCAATTTCTGTGTTTCATCAACACTCTGATAGTCCACAGATAACAGAATGCCTCCAGATGTGCATCGGAAACTACTACTGGTCTTCCAGGGAACGATCAAAGCGTAAACTCTTTGAGACATTACTCCCACGAAGGAAAGTGCGCATGGTGACTGTTGTATTCAATCCCGATGCAATTTCTGTGTTTCATCAACATTCTGATAGTCCACAGATTACAGAATGCCTCCAGATGTGAATCGGAAACTACTACTGGTCTTCCAGGGAACGGACAAAGCGTAGACTGTTTGAGACATTACTCCCATGGAGGAAAGTGCGCATGGTGACTGTTGTATTCAATCCCGATGCATTTTCTGTGATTCATCAACACTCTGATGGTCCACAGATTACAGAATGCCTCCAGATGTGCATCGTAAACTACTACTGGTCTTCCAAAGGACGATCAAAGCGTAAACTCTTTGAGACATTACTCCCATGGAGGAAAGTGCGCGTGGTGACTGTTGTATTCAATTCCGATGCAATTTCTGTGTTTCATCAACATTCTAATAGTCCACAGATTACAGAATGCGACCAGATGTGCATCGGAAACTACTACTGGTCTTCCAGGGAACGGATAAAGCGTAGACTGTTTGAGACATTACTCCCATGGAGGAAAGTGCGCATGGTGACTGTTGTATTCAATCCCGATGCAATTTCTGTGTTTCATCAACACTCTGATAGTCTACACATTACAGAATGCGACCAGATGTGCATCGGAAACTACTACTGGTCTTCCAGGGAACGATCAAAGCATAGATGGTTTGAGACATTACTCCCGTGGAGGAGAGTGCGCATGGTGACTGTTGTATTCAATCCCGATGCAATTTCTGTGTTTCATCAACACTCTGATAGTCCACAGATAACAGAATGCCTCCAGATGTGCATCGGAAACTACTACTGGTCTTCCTGGGAACGATCAAATCGTATACTGTTTGAGACATTACCCCCATGGAAGAAAGTTTGCATGGTGACTGTTGTATTCAATCCGGATGCAATTTCCGTGTTTCATCAACACTCTGATAGACCACAGATTACAGAATTCCTCCAGATGTGGATCGGAAACTACTAATGGTCTTCCAAGGAACGATCAGAGCGTAGAGAGTTTGAGACATTACTTTCATGAAGGAAAGTGCGCATGGTGACTGTTGTATTCAATCCCGATGCAATTTCTGTGTTTCATCAACACTCTGATAGTCCACAGATAACAGAATGCCTCCAGATGTGCATCGGAAACTACTACTGGTCTTCCAGGGAACGATCAAAGCGTAAACTCTTTGAGACATTACTCCCATGGAGGAAAGTGCGCATGGTGACTGTTGCATTCAATCCCGATGCAATTTCTGTGTTTGATCAACATTCTGATAGTCCACAGATTACAGAATGCCTCCAGAAGTGCATCGGAAACTACTACTGGTCTTCCAGGGAACGATCAAAGCGTACTCTGTTTGAGACATTACTTTTATGGAGGAATGTGCGCATGGTGATTGTTGTATTCAATCCCGATGCAATTCCTGTGTTTCATCAACACTCTGATGGTCCACAGATAACAGAATGCCTCCAGATGTGCATCGGAAATTACTACTTGTCATCCAGGGAAAGATCAAAACGTAAACTCTTTGAGACATTACTCCCATGGAGGAAATTGCGCATGGTGACTGTTGTATTCAATGACGATGCAATTTCTGTCTTTCATCAACATTCTGATAGTCCACAGATTACAGAATGCCGCCAGATGTGCATCGGAAACTACTACTGGTCTTCCAGGGAACGATCAAAGCGTAGACTGTTAGAGAAATTACACCCATGGAGGAAAGTGTGAATGGTGACTGTTGTATTCAATCCCGATGCATTTCCTGTGTTTCATCAGCACTCTGATAGTCCACAAATTACAGAATGCCTCCAGATGTTCATCGGAAACTTTACCGGTCTTCCAGGAGACGAACAAAGCGTAGATTGTCTGAGACATTACTTTCATGGAGGAATGTGCGCATGGTGACTGTTGTATTCAATCCAGATGCAATTTCCGTGTTTCATCAACACTCTGATAGTCCACAGATTACAGAATGGCTCCAGATGTGCATCGGTAACTACTACTGGTCTTCCAGGTTATGATCAAAGCGTAGACGGTTAGAGACATTACTCCCATGGAGGAAAGTGCGCATGGTGACTGTTGTATTCAATCCCGATACAATATATGTGTTTCATCAACACTCTGATAGTCCATAAAGTACAGAATGCCTCCAGATGTGAATCGGAAACTACTACTGGTCATCCAGGGAACGATCAAATCGTAGACTGTTTGAGACATTACTCCCATTTAAGAAAGTGCACATGGTGACTGTTGTATTCAATCCGGATGCAATTTCCGTGTTTCATCAACATTCTGATAGTCCACAGATTACAGAATGCCTCCAGATGTGCATCGGAAACTACTACTGGTCTTCCAGGGAACGATCAAAGCGTAGAGTGTTTGAGACATTACTTTCATGAAGGAAAGTGAGCATGGTGACTGTTGAATTCAATCCCGATGCAATTTCTGTGTTTCATCAACACTCTGATAGTCCACAGATAACAGAATGCCTCCAGATGTGCATCGGAAACTACTACTGGTCTTCCAGGGAACGATCAAAGCGTAAACTCTTTGAGACATTACTCCCATGGAGGAAAGTGCGCATGGTGACGGTTGTATTCAATCCAGATGCAATTTCCGTGTTTCATCAACACTCTGATAGTCCACAGATTATAGAATGGCTCCAGATGTGCATCGGTAACTACTACTGGTCTTCCAGGTTATGATCAAAGCGTAGATGGTTAGAGACATTACTCCCATGGAGGAAAGTGCGCATGGTGACTGTTGTATTCAATCCCGATACAATATCTGTGTTTCATCAACACTCTGATAGTCCACAGATTACAGAATGCCTACAGATGTGAATCGAAAACTACTACTGGTCATCCAGGGAACGATCAAATCGTAGACTGTTTGAGACATTACTCCCATTTAAGAAAGTGCACATGGTGACGGTTGTATTCAATGCTGATGCAATTTCCGTGTTTCATCAACACTCTGATAGTCCACAGATCACAGAATGCCTCCAGATGTGCATCGGAAACTACTACTGGTCTTCCAGGGAACGATCAAAGCGTAGAGTGTTTGAGACATTACTTTAATGAAGGAATGTGAGCATGGTGACTGTTGAATTCAATCCCGATGCAATTTCTGTGTTTCATCAACACTCTGATAGTCCACAGATAACAGAATGCCTCCAGATGTGCATCGGAAACTACTACTGGTCTTCCAGGGAACGATCA
The DNA here is from genome assembly GCF_023897955.1 of Schistocerca gregaria. NCBI lineage: Eukaryota > Metazoa > Arthropoda > Insecta > Orthoptera > Acrididae > Schistocerca > Schistocerca gregaria. The sequence continues at coordinate 5,085,082 of NW_026061699.1, forward strand.
AAGCGTAAACTCTTTGAGACATTACTCCCACGAAGGAAAGTGCGCATGGTGACTGTTGTATTCAATCCCGATGCAATTTCTGTGTTTCATCAACATTCTGATAGTCCACAGATTACAGAATGCCTCCAGATGTGCATCGGAAACTACTACTGGTCTTGCAGGGAACGGACAAAGCGTAGACTGTTTGAGACATTACTCCCATGGAGGAAAGTGCGCATGGTGACTGTTGTATTCAATCCCGATGCATTTTCTGTGATTCATCAACACTCTGATGGTCCACAGATTACAGAATGCCTCCAGATGTGCATCGTAAACTACTACTGGTCTTCCAAAGGACGATCAAAGCGTAAACTCTTTGAGACATTACTCCCATGGAGGAAAGTGCGCGTGGTGACTGTTGTATTCAATCCCGATGCAATTTCTGTGTTTCATCAACATTCTAATAGTCCACAGATTACAGAATGCGACCAGATGTGCATCGGAAACTACTACTGGTCTTCCAGGGAACGGATAAAGCGTAGACTGTTTGAGACATTACTCCCATGGAGGAAAGTGCGCATGGTGACTGTTGTATTCAATCCCGATGCAATTTCTGTGTTTCATCAACACTCTGATAGTCTACACATTACAGAATGCGACCAGATGTGCATCGGAAACTACTACTGGTCTTCCAGGGAACGATCAAAGCATAGATGGTTTGAGACATTACTCCCGTGGAGGAGAGTGCGCATGGTGACTGTTGTATTCAATCCCGATGCAATTTCTGTGTTTCATCAACATTCTGATAGTCCACTGATTACACAATGCCTCCAGATGTGCATCGGAAACTACTACTGGTCTTCCAGGGAACGGATGAAGCGTAGACTGTTTGAGACATTACTCCCATGGAGGAAAGTGCGCATGGTGACTGTTGTATTCAATCCCGATGCATTTTCTGTGTTTCATCAACACTCTGATGGTCCACAGATTACAGAATGCCTCCAGATGTGCATCGGAAACTACTACTGGTCTTCCAAGGGACGATTAAAGCGTAAACTCTTTGAGACATTACTCCCATGGAGGAAAGTGCGCATCGTGACTGTTGTATTCAATCCCGATGCATTTTCTGTGTTTCATCAACACTCTGATGGTCCACAGATTACAGAATGCCTCCAGATGTGAATCGGAAACTACTACTGGTCTTCCAAGGGACGATTAAAGCGTAACCTCTTTGAGACATTACTCCCATGGAGAAAAGTGCGCATGGTGACTGTTGTATTCAATCCCAATGCATTTTCTGTGTTTCATCAACACTCTGACAGTCCACAGATTACAGAATGCCACGAGGTGTTTATCGGAAACTACTACTGGTCTTCCAGGGAACGATGAAAGCGTAGACTGTTTCAGACATTACTCCCATGGAAGATAGTGCGGATGGTGACTGTTGTAATCAATCCCGATGCAATTTCTGTGTTTCATCAACACTCTGATACTCCACAGATTACAGAATGCCTCCAAATGTGCATCGGAAACTACTACTGGTCTTCCTGGGAACGATCAAATCGTAGACTGTTTGAGACATTACTCCCATGGAAGAAAGTGCGCATGGTGACTGTTGTATTCAATCCGGATGCAATTTCCGTGTTTCATCAACACTCTGATAGTCCACAGATTACAGAATGCTTCCAGATGTGCATCGGAAACTACTACTGGTCTTCCAGGGAACGATCAAAGCGTAGAGTGTTTGAGACATTACTTTCATGAAGGAAAGTTAGCATGGTGACTGTTGTATTCAATCCCGATGCAATTTCTGTGTTTCATCAACACTCTGATAGTCCACAGATAACAGAATGCGTCCAGATGTGCATCGGAAACTACTACTGGTCTTCCAGGGACGATCAAAGAGTAAACTCTTTGAGACATTACTCCCATGGAGGAAAGTGCGCATGGTGACTGTTGTATTCAATCCCAATGCAATTTCTGTGTTTCATCAACATTCTGATAGTCCACAGATTACAGAATGCCTCCAGATGTGCATCGGAAACTACTACTGGTCTTCCAGGGAACGGATGAAGCGTAGACTGTTTGAGACATTACTCCCATGGAGGAAAGTGCGCATGGTGACTGTTGTATTCAATCCTGATGCATTTTCTGTGTTTCATCAACACTCTGATGGTCCACAGATTACAGAATGCCTCCAGATGTGCATCGGAAACTACTACTGGTCTTCCAAGGGACGATCAAAGCGTAAACTCTTTGAGACATTACTCCCATGGAGGAAAGTGCGCATGGTGACTGTTGTATTCAATCCAGATGCAATTTCCGTGTTTCATCAACACTCTGATAGTCCACAGATTACAGAATGGCTCCAGATGTGCATCGGTAACTACTACTGGTCTTCCAGGTTATGATCAAAGCGTAGACGGTTAGAGACATTACTCCCATGGAGGAAAGTGCGCATGGTGACTGTTGTATTCAATCCCGATACAATATCTGTGTTTCATCAACACTCTGATAGTCCACAGATTACAGAATGCCTACAGATGTGAATCGGAAACTACTACTGGTCATCCAGGGAACGATCAAATCGTAGACTGTTTGAGACATTACTCCCATTTAAGAAAGTGCACATGGTGACGGTTGTATTCAATGCGGATGCAATTTCCGTGTTTCATCAACACTCTGATAGTCCACAGATCACAGAATGCCTCCAGATGTGCATCGGAAACTACTACTGGTCTTCCAGGGAACGATCAAAGCGTAAACTCTTTGAGACATTACTCCCATGGAGGAAAGTGCGCATGGTGACTGTTGTATTCAATCCCGATGCAATTTCTGTGTTTCATCAACATTCTGATAGTCCACAGATTACAGAATGCCTCCAGATGTGCATCGGAAACTACTACTGGTCTTCCAGGGAACGGATAAAGCGTAGACTGTTTGAGACATTACTCCCATGGAGGAAAGTGCGCATGGTGACTGTTGTATTCAATCCCGATGCATTTTCTGTGTTTCATCAACACTCTGATGGTCCACAGATTACAGAATGCCTCCAGATGTGCATCGGAAACTACTACTGGTCTTCCAAGGGACGATCAAAGCGTTAACTCTTTGAGACATTACTCCCATGGAGGAAAGTGCGCATCGTGACTGTTGTATTCAATCCCGATGCATTTTCTGTGTTTCATCAACACTCTGATGGTCCACAGATTACAGAATGCCTCCAGATGTGAATCGGAAACTACTACTGGTCTTCCAAGGGACGATTAAAGCGTTACCTCTTTGAGACATTACTCCCATGGAGAAAAGTGCGCATGGTGACTGTTGTATTCAATCCCGATGCATTTTCTGTGTTTCATCAACACTCTGACAGTCCACAGATTACAGAATGCCACGAGGTGTTTATCGGAAACTACTACTGGTCTTCCAGGGAACGATGAAAGCGTAGACTGTTTCAGACATTACTCCCATGGAAGATAGTGCGGATGGTGACTGTTGTAATCAATCCCGATGCAATTTCTGTGTTTCATCAACACTCTGATACTCCACAGATTACAGAATGCCTCCAAATGTGCATCGGAAACTACTACTGGTCTTCCTGGGAACGATCAAATCGTAGACTGTTTGAGACATTACTCCCATGGAAGAAAGTGCGCATGGTGACTGTTGTATTCAATCCGGATGCAATTTCCGTGTTTCATCAACACTCTGATAGTCCACAGATTACAGAATGCTTCCAGATGTGCATCGGAAACTACTACTGGTCTTCCAGGGAACGATCAAAGCGTAGAGTGTTTGAGACATTACTTTCATGAAGGAAAGTTAGCATGGTGACTGTTGTATTCAATCCCGATGCAATTTCTGTGTTTCATCAACACTCTGATAGTCCACAGATAACAGAATGCGTCCAGATGTGCATCGGAAACTACTACTGGTCTTCCAGGGACGATCAAAGAGTAAACTCTTTGAGACATTACTCCCATGGAGGAAAGTGCGCATGGTGACTGTTGTATTCAATCCCAATGCAATTTCTGTGTTTCATCAACATTCTGATAGTCCACAGATTACAGAATGCCTCCAGATGTGCATCGGACACTACTACTGGTCTTCCAGGGAACGGATGAAGCGTAGACTGTTTGAGACATTACTCCCATGGAGGAAAGTGCGCATGGTGACTGTTGTATTCAATCCCGATGCATTTTCTGTGTTTCATCAACACTCTGATGGTCCACAGATTACAGAATGCCTCCAGATGTGCATCGGAAACTACTACTGGTCTTCCAAGGGACGATCAAAGCGTAAACTGTTTGAGACATTACTCCCATGGAGGAAAGTGCGCATGGTGACTGTTGTATTCAATCCCGATGCATTTTCTGTGTTTCATCAACACTCTGACAGTCCACAGATTACAGAATGCCACGAGGTGTTTATCGGAAACTACTACTGGTCTTCCAGGGAACGATCAAAGCGTAAACTCTTTTAGACATTACTCCCATGGAGGAAAGTGCGCGTGGTGACTGTTGTATTCAATCCCGATGCAATTTCTGTGTTTCATCAACATTCTAATAGTCCACAGATTACAGAATGCCACCAGATGTGCATCGGAAACTACTACTGGTCTTCCAGGGAACGGATAAAGCGTAGACTGTTTGAGACATTACTCCCATGGAGGAAAGTGCGCATGGTGACTGTTGTATTCAATCCCGATGCAATTTCTGTGTTTCATCAACACTCTGATAGTTTACACAATACAGAATGCGACCAGATGTGCATCTGAAACTACTACTGTTCTTCCAGGGAACGATGAAAGCATAGATGGTTTGAGACATTACTCCCATGGAAGAAGGTGCGCATGGTGACTGTTGTATTCAATCCGGATGCAATTTCCGTGTTTCATCAACACTCTGATAGTCCACAGATTACAGAATGCCTCCAGATGTGCATCGGAAACTAATACTGGTCTTCCAGGGAACGATCAAAGCGTAGACTGTTTGAGAAATTACACCCATGGAGGAAAGTGCGCATAGTGACTGTTGTATTCAATCCCGATGCAATTTCTGTGTTTCATCAACACTCTGATAGTTTACACATTACTGAATGCGACCAGATGTGCATCTGAAACTACTACTGTTCTTCCAGGGAACGATCAAAGCATAGATGGTTTGAGACATTACTCCCGTGGAGGAGAGTGCGCATGGTGACTGTTGTATTCAATCCCGATGCAATTTCTGTGTTTCATCAACACTCTGATAGTCCACAGATAACAGAATGCCTCCAGATGTGCATCGGAAACTACTACTGGTCTTCCTGGGAAAGATCAAATCGTAGACTGTTTGAGACATTACTCCCATGGAAGAAAGGGCGCATGGTGACTGTTGTATTCAATCCGGATGCAATTTCCGTGTTTCATCAACACTCTGATAGTCCACAGATTACAGAATTCCTCCAGATGTGCATCGGAAACTACTACTGGTCTTCCAGGGAACCATCAAAGCGTAGAGTGTTTGAGACATTACTTTAATGAAGGAAAGTCAGCATGGTGACTGTTGTATTCAATCCCGATGCATTTTCTGTGTTTCATCAACACTCTGATAGTCCACAGATAACAGAATACCTCCAGATGTGCATCGGAAACTACTACTGGTCTTCTTGGGAACGATCAAATCGTAGACTGTTTGAGACATTACTCCCATGGAAGAAAGTGCGCATGGTGACTGTTGCATTCAATCCGGATGCAATTTCCGTGTTTCATCAACACTCTGATAGTCCACAGATTACAGAATTCCTCCAGAAGTGCATCGGAAACTACTACTGGTCTTCCAGGGAACGATCAAAGCGTAGAGTGTTTGAGACATTACTTTAATTAAGGAAAGTGAGCATGGTGACTGTTGTATTCAATCCCGATGCAATTTCTGTGTTTCATTAACACTCTGATAGTCCACAGACAACAGAATGCCTCCAGATGTGCATCGGAAACTACTACTGGTCTTCCAGGGAACGATCAAAGCGTAAACACTTTGAGACATTACTCCCATGGAGGAAAGTGCGCATGGTGACTGTTGTATTCAATCCCGATGCAATTTCTGTGTTCCATCAACATTCTGATAGTCCACAGATTACAGAATGCCTTCAGAAGTGCATCGGAAACTACTACTGGTCTTCCAGGGAACGATCAAAGCGTAGACTGTATGAGACATTACTTTTATGGAGGAATGTGCGCGTGGTGATTGTTGTATACTATCCCGATGCAATTTCTGTGTTTCATCAACACTCTGATAGTCCACAGATAACAGAATGCCTCCAGATGTGCATCGGAAACTACTACTTGTCATCCAGGGAAAGATCAAAACGTAAACTCTTTGAGACATTACTACCATGGAGGAAATTGCGCATGGTGACTGTTGTATTCAATGACGATGCAATTTCTGTCTTTCATCAACATTCTGATAGTCCACAGATTACAGAATGCCTCCAGATGTGCATCGGAAACTACTACTGGTCTTCCAGGGAACGATCAAAGCGTAGACTGTTAGAGAAATTACACCCATGGAGGAAAGTGCGAATAGTGACTGTTGTATTCAATCCCGATGCAATTACTGTGTTTCATCAACACTTTGATGGTCTACACATTACAGAATGCCACCAGATGTGCATCGGAAACTACTACTGGTCTTCCAGGGAACGATCAAATCGTAGATTGTTTGAGACATAACTCCCGTGGAGGAAAGTGCGCATAGTGACTGTTGTATTCAATCCCGATGCATTTTCTGTGTTTCATCAGCACTCTGATAGTCCACAAATTACAGAATGCCTCCAGATGTTCATCGGAAACTACTACCACTCTTCCAGGAAACGATCAAAGCGTAGACAGTTTGAGACATTACTTTTATGGAGGAATGTGCGCATGGTGACTGTTGTATTCAATCCCGATGCAATTTCTGTGTTTCATCAACACTCTGATAGTCCACAGATTACGGATTGCCTCCAGATGTGCATCGGTAACTACTACTGGTCTTCCAGGTTATGATCAAAGCGTAGATGGTTAGAGACATTACTCCAATGGAGGAAAGTGCGCATGGTGACGGTTGTATTCAATCCCGATGCAATTTCTGTGTTTCATCAACACTCTGATACTCCACAGATTACAGAATGCCTCCAAATGTGTATCGGAAACTACTACTGGTCTTCCTGGGAACGATCAAATCGTAGACTGTTTGAGACATTACTCCCATGGAGGAAAGTGCGCATGGTGACTGTTGTAATCAATCCCGATGCAATTTCTGTGTTTCATCAACACTCTGATAGTCCACAGATTACAGAAAGCCTCCAGTTGTGCATCGGAAACTACTATTGGTCTTCCAGGGAACGATCAAAGCGTAGAGTGTTTGAGACATTACTTTCATGAACAAAAGTGAGCATGGTGACTGTTGTATTCAATCCCGATGCAATTTCTGTGTTTCATCAACACTCTGATGGTCCACAGATAACAGAATGCCTCCAGATGTGCATCGGAAACTACTACTGGTCTTCCAAGGGACGATCAAAGCGTAAACTCTTTGAGACATTATTCCCATGGAGGAAAGTGCGCATGATGACTGTTGTATTCAATCCCGATGCATTTCCTGTGTTTCATCAACACTCTGTCAGTCCACAGATTACAGAATGCCACCAGATGTGCATCGGAAACTACTACTGGTCTTCCAAGGGACGATCAAAGCGTAGACTGTTTGAGACACAACTCCCGTGGAGGAAAGTGCGCCTGGAGACTGTTGTATTCAATCCCGATGCAATTTCTGTGTTTCATCAACACTTTGATAGTCCACAGATTACAGAATGCCACCAGATGTGCATCGGAAACTACTACTGGTCTTCCAGGGAACGATTAAACCGTAGACTGTTTGAGACATTACTCCCATGGAGGAAAGTGCGCATGGTGACTGTTGTATTCAATCCCGATGCAATTACTGTGTTTCATCAACACTCTGATAGTCTACACATTACAGAATGCGACCAGATGTGCATCGGAAACTACTACTGGTCTTCCAGGGAACGATCAAAGCGTAGATTGTTTGAGATATTACTCCCGTACAGGAAATTGCGCATGGTGACTCTTGTATTCAATCCCGATTGCAATTTCTGTGTTTCATCAACACTCTGATAGTCCATAGATAACAGAATGACTCCGGATGTGCATCGGAAACTACTACTGGTCTTCCAGGGAACGATCAAAGCGTAACCTCTTTGAGACATTACTGCCATGGAGGAAAGTGCGCATGGTGACTGTTGTATTCAATCCCGATGCAATTTCTGTGTTTCATCAACATTCTGATAGTCCACAGATGACAGAATGCCTCCAGATGTGCATCGGAAGCTACTACTGGTCTTCCAGGGAACGATCAAAGCGTAGACTGTTTAAACCATTACTCCCATGGAGGAAAGTGTGCATAGTGACTGTTGTATTCAATCCCGATGCAATTTCTGTGTTTCATCAACACTCTGATGATCCACAGATTACAGAATGCCTCCAGATGTGCATCGGGAACTACTACTGGTCTTCCAGGGAACGATCAAAGCGTAGACTGCTTGAGACATTACTTTTATGGAGTAATGTGCGCATGGTGACTGTTGTATTCAATATCGATGCAATTTCTGTGTTTCATCAACACTCTGATAGTCCACAGATTTCAGAATGCCTCCAGATGTGCATCGGAAACTGCTACTGGTCTTCCAGGGAACGATCAAAACGTAAACTCGTTGAGATATTACTCCCATGGAGGAAATTGCGCATGGTGACTGTTGTATTCAATGACGATGCAATTTCTGTCTTTCATCAACATTCTGATAGTCCACAGATTACGGAATGCCTCCAGATGTGCATCGGAAACTACTACTGGTCTTCCAGGGAACGATCAAAGCGTAGACTGTTAGAGAAATTACACCCATGGAGGAAAGTGCGAATGGTGACTGTTGTATTCAATCCCGATGCAATTACTGTATTTCATCAACACTTTGATGGTCTACACGTTACAGAATGAAACCAGATGTGCATCGGAAACTACTACTGGTCTTCCAGGGAACGATCAAATCGTAGAATGTTTGAGACATAACTCCCGTGGAGGAAAGTGCGCATGGTGACTGTTGTATTCAATCCCGATGCATTTTCTGTGTTTCATCAGCACTCTGATAGTCCACAAATTACAGAATGCCTCCATGTGTTCATCGGAAACTACTACCGCTCTTCCAGGAAACGATCAAAGCGTAGACAGTTTGAGACATTACTTTTATGGAGGAATGTGCACATGGTGACTGTTGTATTCAATCCCGATGCAATTTCTGTGTTTCATCAACACTCTGATAGTCCACAGATTACGGAATGCCTCCAGATGTGCATCGGTAACTACTACTGGTCTTCCAGGTTATGATCAAAACGTAGACGGTTAGAGACATTACTCCCATGGAGGAAAGTGCGCATGGTGACTGTTGTATTCAATCCCGATACAATTTCTGTGTTTCATCAACACTCTGATAGTCCACAGATTACAGAATGCCTCCAGATGTGCATCGGTAACTACTACTGGTCTTCCAGGGAACGATCAAAGCATTGACTGTTTGAGACATTACTCCCATGGAGGAAAGTGCGCATGGTGACTGTTGTAATCAATCCCGATGCAATTTCTGTGTTTCATCAACACTCTGATAGTCTACACATTACAGAATGCGACCAGATGTGCATCGGAAACTACCACTGGTCTTCCAGGGAACGATCAAAGTGTAGATTGTTTGAGATACTACTCCCGTACAGGAAAGTGCGCATGGTGACTGTTGTATTCAATCCCGATGCAATTTCTGTGTTTCATCAACACTCTGATAGTCCATAGATAACAGAATGCCTCCAGATGTGCATCGAAACTACTACTGGTCTTCCAGGGAACGATCAAAGCGTAAACTCTTTGAGACATTACTGCCATGGAGGAAAGTGCGCATGGTGACTGTTGTATTCAATCCCGATGCAATTTCTGTGTTTCATCAACATTCTGATAGTCCACAGATTACAGAATGCCTCCAGATGTGCATCGGAAACTACTACTGGTCTTCCAGGGAACGATCAAAGCGTAAACTCGTTGAGCCATTACTCCCATGGAGGAAAGTGCGCATGGTTACTGTTGTATTCAATCCCAATGCATTTTCTGTGTTTCATCAACACTCTGACAGTCCACAGATTACAGAATGCCACGAGGTGTGGATCGGAAACTACTACTGGTCTTCCAGGGAACGATCAAAGCGTAGACTGTTTGAGACATTACTTTTATGGAGGAATGTGCGCATGGTGACTGTTGTATTCAATCCCGATGCAATTTCTGTGTTTCATCAACACTCTGATAGTCTACATATTACAGAATGCCTCCAGATGTGCATCGGAAACTGGTACTGGTCTTCCAGGGAACGATCAAAGCGTAAACTCTTTGAGACATTACTCCCATGGAGGGAAGTGCGCATGGTGACTGTTGTATTCAATCCCGATGCATTTTCTGTGTTTCATCAACACTCTGATAGTCAACCGATTACAGAATGCCAAGAGATGTGGATCGGAAACTACTACTGGTCTTCCGGGGAACGATGGAGGCGTAGACTGTTTCAGACATCACTCCCATGGAGGAAAGTGCGGATGGTGACTGTTGTATTCATTACCAATGCAATTACTGTGTTTCATCAAAACTCTGATAGTCCACAGATTACAGAATGCCACCAGATGTGCATCGGAAACTACTACTGGTCTTCCAGGGAACGATCAAAGCGTAGACTGTTTGAGACACTACTTTTATGGAGGAATGTGCGTACGATGACTGTTGTCTTCAATCCCGAAGCAATTACTGTGTTTCATCAGCACTCTGATAGTCCACAGATTACAGAATGCCTCCAGATGTGCATCGGAAACTACTACTGGTCTTCCAGGGAACGATCAAAAAGTATACTCTTTGAGACATTACTCCCATGGAGGAAATTGCGCATCGTGAATGTTGTATTCAATACCGATGCATTTTCTGTCTTTCATCAACACTCTGATAGTCCACAGGTTACAGAATGACTCCAGATGTGCATCGGAAACTACTACTGGTCTACCAGGGAACGATCAAAGCGTATACTGTTTGAAAATTACTCCCATGGAGGAAAGTGCGCATGGTGACTGTTGTATTCAATCCCGATGTAATTTCAGTGTTTCATCAACACTCTGATAAACCGCAGATTACAGAATGCCTCCAGATGTGCATCGGAAACTACTACTTGTCTTCCAGGGAACGATCAAAGCGTAGACTGTTTGTGACATTACTCCCATGGAGAAAAGTGCGCATGGTGATTGTTGTATTCAATCCCGATGCAATTTCTGTGTTTCATCAACACCCTGAAAGTCCACAGATTACAGAATGCCTCCAGATGTGCTTCGGAAACTACTACTGGTCTTCCAGGGAACGATCAAAGCGTAGACTGTTTGAGACATTACTGCCATGGAGGAAAGTGCGCATGGTGACTGTTGTATGCAATCCCGATGCAATTTCTGTCTTTCATCAACACTCTGATAGTCCACAGGTTACAGAATGACTCCAGATGTGCATCGGAACCTACTACTGGTCTTCGTGGGAACGATCAAAGCGTAGACTGTTTGAGACATTATTCCCATGGAGGAAAGTGCGCATGGTGACTGTTGTATTCAATCCCGATGCATTTTCCGTGTTTCATCAACACTCTGATCGTCCACAGACTACAGAATGCCTCCAGATGTGCATCGGAAACAACTACTGGACTTCCAGGGAACGATCAAAGCGTAGACTGTTTAAGACATTACTCCCATGGAGGAAAGTGCGCATGGTGACTGTTGTATTCAATCCCGATGCAATTTCTGTGTTTCATCAACACTCTGATGGTCCACAGATTACAGAATGCCTCCAGATGTACATCGGGAACTACTACTGGTCTTCCAGGGAACCATCAAAGCGTAGACTGCTTGAGACATTACTTTTATGGAGTAATGTGCGCATGGTGACTGTTGTATTCAATATCGATGCAATTTCTGTGTTTCATCAACACTCTGATAGTCCACAGATTTCAGAATGAGACCAGATGTGCATCGGAAACTACTACTGGTCTTCCAGGGAACGATCGAAGCGTAAACTCGTTGAGACATTACTCCCATGGAGGAAAGTGCGCATGGTGACTGTTGTATTCAATCCCGATGCATTTTCTGTGTTTCATCAACACTCTGACAGTCCACAGATTACAGAATGCTACGAGGTGTGGATCGGAAACTACTACTGGTCTTCCAGGGAACGATGAAAGCGTAGACTGTTTCAGACATTACTCCTATGGAGGAAAGTGCAGATGGTGACTGTTGTATTCAATCCCAATGCAATTTCTGTGTTTCATCAACACTCTGATAGTCCACAGATTACAGAATGCCACCAGATGAGCATCGGAAACTACTGCTGGTCTTCCAGGGAACGATCAAAGCGTAGACTGTTTGAGACATTACTTTTATGGAGGAATGTGCGCATGGTGACTGTTGTATTCAATCCTGATGCAATTTCTGTGTTTCATCAACACTCTGATAGTCTACATATTACAGAATGCCTCCAGATGTGCATCGGAAACTGGTACTGGTCTTCCAGGGAACGATCAAAGCGTAAACTCTTTGAGACATTACTCCCATGGAGCGAAGTGCGCATGGTGACTGTTGTATTCAATCCCGATGCATCTTCTGTGTTTCATCAACACTCTGATAGTCCACCGATTACAGAATGCCAAGAGATGTGGATCGGAAACTACTACTGGTCTTCCGGGGAACGATGGAGGCGTAGACTGTTTCAGACATTACTCCCATGGAGGAAAGTGCGGATGGTGACTGTTGTATTCATTACCAATGCAATTACTGTGTTTCATCAAAACTCTGATAGTCCACAGATTACAGAATGCCACCAGATGTGCATCGGAAACTACTACTGGTCATCCAGGGAACGATCAAAGCGTAGACTGTTTGAGACACTACTTTTATGGAGGAATGTGCGTACGATGACTGTTGTCTTCAATCCCGAAGCAATTACTGTGTTTCATCAGCTCTCTGATAGTCCACAGATTACAGAATGCCTCCAGATGTGCATCGGAAACTACTACTGGTCTTCCAGGGAACGATCAAAACGTATACTCTTTGAGACATTACTCCCATGGAGGAAATTGCGCATCGTGAATGTTGTATTCAATCCCGATGCATTTTCTGTCTTTCATCAACTCTCTGTTAGTCCACAGGTTACAGAATGACTCCAGATGTGCATCGGAAACTACTACTGGTCTTCCAGGGAACGATCAAAGCGTAGACTGTTTGAGAATTACTCCCATGGAGGAAAGTGCGCATGGTGACTGTTGTATTCAATCCCGATGTAATTTCAGTGTTTCATCAACACTCTGATACGCCGCAGATTACAGAATGCCTCCAGATGTGCATCGGAATCTACTACTTGTCTTCCAGGGAACGATCAAAGCGTAGACTGTTTGTGACATTACTCCCATGGAGGAAAGTGTGCATGGTGATTGTTGTATTCAATCCCGATGCAATTTCTGTGTTTCATCAACACCCTGAAAGTCCACAGATTACAGAATGCCTCCAGATGTGCATCGGAATCTACTACTGGTCTTCCAGGGAACGATCAAAGCGTAGACTGTTTGAGACATTACTGCCATGGAGGAAAGTGCGCACGGTGACTGTTGTATGCAATAACGATGCAATTTCTGTGTTTCATCAACACTCTGATAGTCCACAGATTACAGAATACCTCCAGATGTGCATCGGAATCTACTACTGGTCTTCCAGGGAACGATCAAAGCGTAGACTGTTTGAGACATTTCTTTTATGGAGGAATGTGCGCATGGTGATTGTTGTATTCAATCCCGATGCAATTTCTGTGTTTCATAAACACTCTGATACTCCACAGATTACAGAATGACTCCAGATGTGCATTGGAAACTACTACTGGTCTTCCAGGGAACGATCAAATCGTAGATGGTTTGAGACATAACTCCCGTGAAGGAAAGTGCGCATGGTGACTGTTGTATTCAATCCTGATGCAATTTCTGTGTTTCATCAACACTTTGATAGTCTACACATTACAGAATGCGACCAGATGTGCATCTGAAACTACTACTGGTCTTCCAAAGAACGATCAAAGTTTAGACTGTTTGAGACGTTACTGCCATGGAGGAAAGTGCGCATGGTGACTGTTGTATTCAATCCCGATGCAATTTCTGTGTTTCATCAACACTCTGATACTCCACAGATTACAGAATGCCTCCAAATGTGCATCGGAAACTACTACTGGTCTTCCTCTGAACGATCAAATCGTAGACTGTTTGAGACATTACTCCCATGGAAGAAAGTGCGCATGGTAACTGTTGTATTCAATCCCGATGCAATTTCTGTGTCTCATCAACACTCTGATAGTCCACAGATAACAGAATTTCTCCAGATGTGCATCGGAAACTACTACTGGTCTTCCAGGGAACGATCAAAGCGTAAACTCTTTGAGACATTACTCCCATGGAGGAAAGTGCGCATGGTGAATGTAGTATTCAATCCCGATGCAATTTCTGTGTTTCATCAACATTCTGATAGTCCACAGATTACAGAATGCCTCCAGATGTGCATCGGAAACTACTACTGGTCTTCCAGGGAACGGATAAAGCGTAGACTGTTTGAGACATTACTCCCATGGAGGAAAGTGCGCATGGTGACTGTTGTATTCAATCCCGATGCATCTTCTGTGTTTCAACATCACTCTGATGGTCCACAGATTACAGAATGCCTCCAAATGTGCATCGTAAACTACTACTGGTCTTCCAAGGGACGAACAAAGCGTAAACTCTTTGATACATTACTCCCATGGAGGAAAGTGTGCATGGTGACTGTTGTATTCTATCCCGATGCAATTTCTGTGTTTCATCAACACCCTGAAAGTCCACAGATTACAGAATGCCTCCAGATGTGCATCGGAATCTACTACTGGTCTTCCAGGGAACGATCAAAGCGTAGACTGTTTGAGACATTACTGCCATGGAGGAAAGTGCGCACGGTGACTGTTGTATGCAATCCCGATGCAATTTCTGTGTTTCATCAACACTCTGATAGTCCACAGGTTACAGAATGACTCCAGATGTGCATCGGAACCTACTACTGGTCTTCGTGGGAACGATCAAAGCGTAGACTGTTTGAGATATTATTCCCATGGAGGAAAGTGCGCATGGTGACTGTTGTATTCAATCCCGATGCATTTTCCGTGTTTCATCAACACTCTGATCGTCCACAGATTACAGAATGCCTCCAGATGTGCATCGGAAACAACTACTGGACTTCCAGGGAACGATCAAAGCGTAGACTGTTTAAGACATTACTCCCATGGGGGAAAGTGCGCATGGTGACTGTTGTATTCAATCCCGATGCAATTTCTGTGTTTCATCAACACTCTGATGGTCCACAGATTACAGAATGCCTCCAGATGTACATCGGGAACTACTACTGGTCTTCCAGGGAACCATCAAAGCGTAGACTGCTTGAGACATTACTTTTATGGAGTAATGTGCGCATGGTGACTGTTGTATTCAATCCTGATGCAATTTCTGTGTTTCATCAACACTCTGATAGTCTACATATTACAGAATGCCTCCAGATGTGCATCGGAAACTGGTACTGGTCTTCCAGGGAACGATCAAAGCGTAAACTCTTTGAGACATTACTCCCATGGAGGGAAGTGCGCATGGTGACTGTTGTATTCAATCCCGATGCATCTTCTGTGTTTCATCAGCACTCTGATAGTCCACAAATTACAGAATGCCTCCAGATGTTCATCGGAAACTACTACCGGTCTTCCAGGAAACGATCAAAGTGTAGACTGTTTGAGACATTACTTTTATGGAGGAATGTGCGCATGGTGACTGTTGTATTCAATCCCGATGCAATTTCTGTGTTTCATCAACACTCTGATAGTCTACATATTACAGAATGCCTCCAGATGTGCATCGGAAACTGGTACTGGTCTTCCAGGGAACGATCAAAGCGTAAACTCTTTGAGACATTACTCCCATGGAGGGAAGTGCGCATGGTGACTGTTGTATTCAATCCCGATGCATTTTCTGTGTTTCATCAACACTCTGATAGTCCACCGATTACAGAATGCCAAGAGATGTGGATCGGAAACTACTACTGGTCTTCCGGGGAACGATGGAGCCGTAGACTGTTTCAGACATTACTCCCATGGAGGAAAGTGCGGATGGTGACTGTTGTATTCATTACCAATGCAATTACTGTGTTTCATCAAAACTCTGATAGTCCACAGATTACAGAATGCCACCAGATGTGCATCGGAAACTACTACTGGTCTTCCAGGGAACGATCAAAGCGTAGACTGTTTGAGACACTACTTTTATGGAGGAATGTGCGTACGATGACTGTTGTCTTCAATCCCGAAGCAATTACTGTGTTTCATCAGCACTCTGATAGTCCACAGATTACAGAATGCCTCCAGATGTGCATCGGAAACTACTACTGGTCTTCCAGGGAACGATCAAAACGTATACTCTTTGAGACATTACTCCCATGGAGGAAATTGCGCATCGTGAATGTTGTATTCAATCCCGATGCATTTTCTGTCTTTCATCAACACTCTGATAGTCCACAGGTTACAGAATGACTCCAGATGTGCATCGGAAACTACTACTGGTCTTCCAGGGAACGATCAAAGCGTAGGCTGTTTGAGAATTACTCCCATGGAGGAAAGTGCGCATGGTGACTGTTGTATTCAATCCCGATGTAATTTCAGTGTTTCATCAATACTCTGATACGCCGCAGATTACAGAATGCCTCCAGATGTGCATCGGAAACTACTACTTGTCTTCCAGGGAACGATCAAAGCGTAGACTGTTTGTGACATTACTCCCATGGAGGAAAGTGCGCATGGTGATTGTTGTATTCAATCCCGATTCAATTTCTGTGTTTCATCAACACCCTGAAAGTCCACAGATTACAGAATGCCTCCAGATGTGCATCGGAAACTACTACTGGTCTTCCAGGGAACGATCAAAGCGTAGACTGTTTGAGACATTACTGCCATGGAGGAAAGTGCGCACGGTGACTGTTGTATGCAATCCCGATGCAATTTCTGTGTTTCATCAACACTCTGATAGTCCACAGATTACAGAATACCTCCAGATGTGCATCGGAAACTGCTACTGGTATTCCAGGGAACGATCAAAGCGTAGACTGTTTGAGATATTACTTTTATGGAGGAATGTGCGCATGGTGATTGTTGTATTCAATCCCGATGCAATTTCTGTGTTTCATAAACACTCTGATACTCCACAGATTACAGAATGACTCCAGATGTGCATCGGAAACTACTACTGGTCTTCCAGGGAACGATCAAATCGTAGATGGTTTGAGACATAACTCCCGTGAAGGAAAGTGCGCATGGTGACTGTTGTATTCAATCCCGATGCAATTTCTGTGTTTCATCAACACTCTGATAGTCTACACATTACAGAATGCGACCAGATGTGCATCGGAAACTACTACTGGTCTTCCAAAGAACGATCAAAGTTTAGACTGTTTGAGACGTTACTGCCATGGAGGAAAGTGCGCATGGTGACTGTTGTATTCAATCCCGATGCAATTTCTGTGTTTCATCAACACTCTGATACTCCACAGATTACAGAATGCCTCCAAATGTGCATCGGAAGCTACTACTGGTCTTCCTCTGAACGATCAAATCGTAGACTGTTTGAGACATTACTCCCATGGAAGAAAGTGCGCATGGTGACTGTTGTATTCAATCCCGATGCAATTTCTGTGACTCATCAACACTCTGATAGTCCACAGATAACAGAATGTCTCCAGATGTGCATCGGAAACTACTACTGGTCTTCCAGGGAACGATCAAAGCGTAAACTCTTTGAGACATTACTCCCATGGAGGAAAGTGCGCATGGTGAATGTTGTATTCAATCCCGATGCAATTTCTGTGTTTCATCAACATTCTGATAGTCCACAGATTACAGAATGCCTCCAGATGTGCATCGGAAACTACTACTGGTCTTCCAGGGAACGGATAAAGCGTAGACTATTTGAGACATTACTCCCATGGAGGAAAGTGCGCATGGTGACTGTTGTATTCAATCCCGATGCATCTTCTGTGTTTCAACAACACTCTGATGGTCCACAGATTACAGAATGCCTCCAAATGTGCATCGTAAACTACTACTGGTCTTCCAAGGGACGATCAAAGCGTAAACTCTTTGATACATTACTCCCATGGAGGAAAGTGCGCATGGTGACTGTTGTATTCAATCCCGATGCATTTTCTGTGTTTCATCAACACTCTGACAGTCCACAGATTACAGAATGCCACGAGGTGTTTATGGGAAACTACTACTGGTCTTCCAGGGAACGATCAAATCGTAGATGGTTTGAGACATTACTCCGTGGAGGAAAGTGCGCATGGTGACTGTTGTATTCAATCCCGATGCAATTTCTGTGTTTCATCAACACTCTGATAGTCCACAGATAACGGAATGCCTCCAGATGTGCATCGGAAGCTACTACTGGTCTTCCAGGGAACGATCAAAGCGTAGACGGTTAGACACATTACACCCATGGAGGAAAGTGCGAATGGTACTGTTGTATTCAATCCCGATGCAATTACTGTGTTTCATCAACACTTTGATGGTCTACACATTACAGAATGCCACCAGACGTGCATCGGAAACTACTACTGGTCTTCCAGGGAGCGGATAAATCGTAGACTGTTTGAGACATTACTCCCATGGAGGAAAGTGCGCATGGTGACTGTTGTATTCAATCCCGAGGCAATTTCTGTGTTTCATCAACACTCTGATAGTCCACAGATTACAGAATGCCTCCAGATGTGCATCGGAAACTACTACTGGTCTTCCAGGGTACGATCAAAGCGTAGACTGTTAGAGACATTACACCCATGGAGGAAAGTGCTCATGGTGACTGTTGTATTCAATCCCGATGCAATTTCTATGTTTCACCAACACTCTGATACTCCACAGATGACAGAATGCCTCCAGATGTGCATCGCAACCTACTACTGGTCTTCCAGGGAACGATCAAAGCGTAGACTGTTTGAGACATTACTGCCATGGAGGAAAGTGCGCATGGTGACTGTTGTATTCAATCCCGATGCAATTTCTGTGTTTCATCAACACTCTGATAGTCCACAGATTACAGAATGCCTCCAGATGTGCATCGGAAACTACTACTGGTCTTCCAGGGAACGATCAAAGCGTAGACTGTTAGAGACATTACACCCATGGAGGAAAGTGCGAATGGTGACTGTTGTATTCAATCCCGATGCAATTACTGTGTTTCATCAACACTTTGATGGTCTACACATTACAGAATGCCACCAGATGTGCATCGGAAACTACTACTGGTCTTCCAGGGAACGATCAAATCTTAGATTGTTTGAGACATAACTCCCGTGGAGGAAAGTGCGCATGGTGACTGTTGTATTCAATCCCGATGCATTTTCTGTGTTTCATCAGCACTCTGATAGTCCACAAATTACAGAATGCCTCCAGATGTTCATCGGAAACTAATACCGGTCTTCCAGGAAACTATCAAAGTGTAGACAGTTTGAGACATTACTTTTATGGAGGAATGTGCGCATGGTGACTGTTGTATTCAATCCCGATGCAATTTCTGTGTTTCATCAACACTCTGATAGTCTACATATTACAGAATGCCTCCAGATGTGCATCGGAAACTGGTACTGGTCTTCCAGGGAACGATCAAAGCGTAAACTCTTCGAGACATTACTCCCATGGAGGGAAGTCCGCATGGTGACTGTTGTATTCAATCCCGATGCAATTTCTATGTTTCACCAACACTCTGATACTCCACAGATTACAGAATGCCTCCAGATGTGCATCGCAACCTACTACTGGTCTTCCAGGGAACGATCAAAGCGTAAACTCTTTGAGACATTACTCCCATGGAGGAAAGTGCGCATGGTGAATGTTGTATTCAATCCCGATGCAATTTCTGTGTTTCATCAACATTCTGATAGTCCACAGATTACAGAATGCCTCCAGATGTGCATCGGAAACTACTACTGGTCTTCCAGGGAACGGATAAAGCGTAGACTATTTGAGACATTACTCCCATGGAGGAAAGTGCGCATGGTGACTGTTGTATTCAATCCCGATGCATCTTCTGTGTTTCAACAACACTCTGATGGTCCACAGATTACAGAATGCCTCCAAATGTGCATCGTAAACTACTACTGGTCTTCCAAGGGACGATCAAAGCGTAAACTCTTTGATACATTACTCCCATGGAGGAAAGTGCGCATGGTGACTGTTGTATTCAATCCCGATGCATTTTCTATGTTTCATCAACACTCTGACAGTCCACAGATTACAGAATGCCACGAGGTGTTTATGGGAAACTACTACTGGTCTTCCAGGGAACGATCAAATCGTAGATGGTTTGAGACATTACTCCGTGGAGGAAAGTGCGCATGGTGACTGTTGTATTCAATCCCGATGCAATTTCTGTGTTTCATCAACACTCTGATAGTCCACAGATAACGGAATGCCTCCAGATGTGCATCGGAAGCTACTATTGGTCTTCCAGGGAACGATCAAAGCGTAGACTGTTAGACACATTACACCCATGGAGGAAAGTGCGAATGGTACTGTTGTATTCAATCCCGATGCAATTACTGTGTTTCATCAACACTTTGATGGTCTACACATTACAGAATGCCACCAGACGTGCATCGGAAACTACTACTGGTCTTCCAGGGAGCGGATAAATCGTAGACTGTTTGAGACATTACTCCCATGGAGGAAAGTGCGCATGGTGACTGTTGTATTCAATCCCGAGGCAATTTCTGTGTTTCATCAACACTTTGATAGTCCACAGATTACAGAATAACACCGGACGTGCATCGAAAACTACTACTGGTCTTCCAAAGAGCGATCAAAGTTTAGACTGTTAGAGACATAACTCCCATGGAGGAAAGTGCTCATGGTGACTGTTGTATTCAATCCCGATGCAATTTCTATGTTTCACCAACACTCTGATACTCCACAGATGACAGAATGCCTCCAGATGTGCATCGCAACCTACTACTGGTCTTCCAGGGAACGATCAAAGCGTAGACTGTTTGAGACATTACTGCCATGGAGGAAAGTGCGCATGGTGACTGTTGTATTCAATCCCGATGCAATTTCTGTGTTTCATCAACACTCTGATAGTCCACAGATTACAGAATGCCTCCAGATGTGCATCGGAAACTACTACTGGTCTTCCAGGGAACGATCAAAGCGTAGACTGTTAGAGACATTACACCCATGGAGGAAAGTGCGAATGGTGACTGTTGTATTCAATCCCGATGCAATTACTGTGTTTCATCAACACTTTGATGGTCTACACATTACAGAATGCCACCAGATGTGCATCGGAAACTACTACTGGTCTTCCAGGGAACGATCAAATCTTAGATTGTTTGAGACATAACTCCCGTGGAGGAAAGTGCGCATGGTGACTGTTGTATTCAATCCCGATGCATTTTCTGTGTTTCATCAGCACTCTGATAGTCCACAAATTACAGAATGCCTCCAGATGTTCATCGGAAACTAATACCGGTCTTCCAGGAAACGATCAAAGTGTAGACAGTTTGAGACATTACTTTTATGGAGGAATGTGCGCATGGTGACTGTTGTATTCAATCCCGATGCAATTTCTGTGTTTCATCAACACTCTGATAGTCTACATATTACAGAATGCCTCCAGATGTGCATCGGAAACTGGTACTGGTCTTCCAGGGAACGATCAAAGCGTAAACTCTTCGAGACATTACTCCCATGGAGGGAAGTCCGCATGGTGACTGTTGTATTCAATCCCGATGCAATTTCTATGTTTCACCAACACTCTGATACTCCACAGATTACAGAATGCCTCCAGATGTGCATCGCAACCTACTACTGGTCTTCCAGGGAACGATCAAAGCGTAGACTGTTTGAGACATTACTGCCATGAAGGAAAGTGCGCATGGTGACTGTTGTATTCAATCCCGATGCATTTTCTCTGTTTCATCAGCACTCTGATAGTCCACAAATTACAGAATGCCTCCAGAAGTTCATCGGAAACTACTACCGGTCTTCCAGGAAACGATCAAAGTGTAGACAGTTTGAGACATTACTTTTATGGAGGAATGTGCGCATGGTGACTGTTGTATTCAATCCCGTTGCAATTTCTGTGTTTCATCAACACTCTGATAGTCCACAGATTACAGAATGCCTCCAGATGTGCAACGGTAACTACTACTGGTCTTCCAGGGAACGACCAAAGCGTAGACTGTTAGAGATATTACACCCATGGAGGAAAGTGCGAATGGTGACTGTTGTATTCAATCCCAATGCAATTTCTGTGTTTCATCAACACTCTGATAGTCCACAGATTACAGAATGCCACCAGATGTGCATCGGAAACTACTACTGGTCTTCCAAGGGACGATCAAAGCGTAGACTGTTTGAGACATAACACCCGTGGAGGAAAGTGAGCATGGAAACTGTTGTATTCAATCCCGATGCAATTTCTGTGTTTCATAAACACTCTGATAGTCCACAGATTACAGAATGCCACCAGATGTGCATCGGAAACTACTACTGGTCTTCCAGGGAACGATCAAAGCGTAGACTGTTAGAGACATTACTCCCATGGAGGAAAGTGCGCATGGTGACTGTTGTATTCAATCCCAATGCAATTTCTGTGTTTCATCAGCACTCTGATAGTCCACAAATTACAGAATGCCTCCAGATGTTCATCGGAAACTACTACCGGTCTTCCAGGAAACGATCATAGCGTAGACAGTTTTAGAGATTACTTTTATGGAGGAATCTGCGCTTGGTGACTGTTTTATTCAATCCCGATGCAATTTCTGTGTTTCATCAACACTCTGATAGTCCATAGATAACAGAATGCCTCCAGATGTGCATCGGAAACTACTACTGGTCTTCCAGGGAACGATCAAAGCGTAGACTGTAAGAGACATTACTCCCATGGAGTAAACTGCGCATGGTGACTGTTGTATTCAATCCCGATTCAATTACTGTGTTTCATCAACATTCTGATAGTCCACAGATTACAGAATGCCTCCAGATGTGCATCGGAAACTACTACTGGTCTTCCAGGGAACGATCAAAGCGTAGACTGTTTAAGACATTACTCCCATGGAGGAAAGTGCGCATGGTGACTGTTGTATTCAATCCCGATGCAAATTCTGTGTTTCATCAACACTCTGATAGTCCACAGATTACAGAATACCTCCAGATGTGCATCGGAAACTACTACTGGTCTTCCAGGGAACGATCAAAGCGTAGACTGTTTGAGACATTACTTTTATGGAGGAATGTGCGCATGGTGATTGTTGTAATCAATCCCGATGCAATTTCTGTGTTTCATAAACACTCTGATACTCCACAGATTACAGAATGACTCCAGATGTGCATCGGAAACTACTACTGGTCTTCCAGGGAAAGATCAAATCGTAGATGGTTTGAGACATAACTCCCGTGAAGGAAAGTGCTCATGGTGACTGTTGTATTCAATCCCGATGCAATTTTTGTGTTTCATCAACACTCTGATAGTCTACACATTACAGAATGCGACCAGATGTGCATCTGAAACTACTACTGGTCTTCCAAAGAACGATCAAAGTTTAGACTGTTTGAGACGTTACTGCCATGGAGGAAAGTGCGCATGGTGACTGTTGTATTCAATCCCGATGCAATTTCTGTGTTTCATCAACACTCTGATACTCCACAGATTACAGAATGCCTCCAAATGTGCATCGGAAACTACTACTGGTCTTCCTCTGAACGATCAAATCGTAGACTGTTTGAGACATTACTCCCATGGAAGAAAGTGCGCATGGTGACTGTTGTATTCAATCCCGATGCAATTTCTGTGTCTCATCAACACTCTGATAGTCCACAGATAACAGAATGTCTCCAGATGTGCATCGGAAACTACTACTGGTCTTCCAGGGAACGATCAAAGCGTAAACTCTTTGAGACATTACTCCCATGGAGGAAAGTGCGCATGGTGAATGTTGTATTTAATCCCGATGCAATTTCTGTGTTTCATCAACATTCTGATAGTCCACAGATTACAGAATGCCTCCAGATGTGCATCGGAAACTACTACTGGTCTTCCAGGGAACGGATAAAGCGTAGACTGTTTGAGACATTACTCCCATGGAGGAAAGTGCGCATGGTGACTGTTGTATTCAATCCCGATGCATCTTCTGTGTTTCAACAACACTCTGATGGTCCACAGATTACAGAATGCCTCCAAATGTGCAACGTAAACTACTACTGGTCTTCCAAGGGACGATTAAAGCGTAAACTCTTTGATACATTACTCCCATGGAGGAAAGTGCGCATGGTGACTGTTGTATTCAATCCCGATGCATTTTCTGTGTTTCATCAACACTCTGACAGTCCACAGATTACAGAATGCCACGAGGTGTTTATGGGAAACTACTAGTGGTCTTCCAGGGAACGATCAAAGCGTAGATGGTTTGAGACATTACTCCGTGGAGGAAAGTGCGCATGGTGACTGTTGTATTCAATCCCGATGCAATTTCTGTGTTTCATCAACACTCTGATAGTCCACAGATAACGGAATGCCTCCAGATGTGCATCGGAAACTACTACTGGTCTTCCAGCGAACGATCAAAGCGTAAACTCTTTGAGACATTACTCCCATTGAGGAAAGTGCGCATGGTGACTGTTGTATTCAATCCCGATGCAATTTCTATGTTTCATCAACATTCTAATAGTCCACAGATTACAGAATGTCTCCAGATGTGCATCGGAAACTGCTACTGGTCTTCCAGGGAACGGATAAATCGTAGACTGTTTGAGACATTACTCCCATGGAGGAAAGTGCGCATGGTGACTGTTGTATTCAATCCCGAGGCAATTTCTGTGTTTCATCAACACTTTGATAGTCCACAGATTACAGAATAACACCGGACGTGCATCGGAAACTACTACTGGTCTTCCAAAGAACGATCAAACTTTAGACTGTTTGAGACATTACTCCCATGGAGGAAAGTGCTCATGGTGACTGTTGTATTCAATCCCGATGCAATTTCTATGTTTCACCAACACTCTGATACTCCACAGATTACAGAATGCCTCCAGAAGTGCATCTCAACCTACTACTGTTCTTCCAGGGAACGATCAAAGCGTAGACTGTTTGAGACATTACTGCCATGGAGGAAAGTGCGCATGGTGACTGTTGTATTCAATCCCGATGCAATTTCTGTGTTTCATCAACACTCTGATAGTCCACAGATTACAGAATGCCTCCAGATGTGCATCGGAAACTACTACTGGTCTTCCAGGGAACGATCAAAGCGTAGACTGTTAGAGACATTACACCCATGGAGGAAAGTGCGAATGGTGACTGTTGTATTCAATCCCGATGCAATTACTGTGTTTCATCAACACTTTGATGGTCTACACATTACAGAATGCCACCAGATGTGCATCGGAAACTACTACTGGTCTTCCAGGGAACGATCAAATCTTAGATTGTTTGAGACATAACTCCCGTGGAGGAAAGTGCGCATGGTGACTGTTGTATTCAATCCCGATGCATTTTCTGTGTTTCATCAGCACTCTGATAGTCCACAAATTACAGAATGCCTCCAGATGTTCATCGGAAACTACTACCGGTCTTCCAGGAAACGATCAAAGTGTAGACAGTTTGAGACATTACTTTTATGGAGGAATGTGCGCATGGTGACTGTTGTATTCAATCCCGTTGCAATTTCTGTGTTTCATCAACACTCTGATAGTCCACAGATTACAGAATGCCTCCACATGTGCAACGGTAACTACTACTGGTCTTCCAGCCAACGATCAAAGCGTAGACTGTTAGAGATATTACACCCATGGAGGAAAGTGCGAATGGTGACTGTTGTATTCAATCCCGAGGCAATTTCTGTGTTTCATCAACACTTTTATAGTCCACAGATTACAGAATAACACCGGACGTGCATCGGAAACTACTACTGGTCTTCCAAAGAACGATCAAACTTTAGACTGTTTGAGACATTACTCCCATGGAGGAAAGTGCTCATGGTGACTGTTGTATTCAATCCCGATGCAATTTCTATGTTTCACCAACACTCTGATACTCCACAGATTACAGAATGCCTCCAGAAGTGCATCTCAACCTACTACTGTTCTTCCAGGGAACGATCAAAGCGTAGACTGTTTGAGACATTACTGCCATGGAGGAAAGTGCGCATGGTGACTCTTGTATTCAATCCCGATGCAATTTCTGTGTTTCATCAACACTCTGATAGTCCACAGATTACAGAATGCCTCCAGATGTGCATCGGAAACTACTACTGGTCTTCCAGGGAACGATCAAAGCGTAGACTGTTAGAGACATTACACCCATGGAGGAAAGTGCGAATGGTGACTGTTGTATTCAATCCCGATGCAATTACTGTGTTTCATCAACACTTTGATGGTCTACACATTACAGAATGCCACCAGATGTGCATCGGAAACTACTACTGGTCTTCCAGGGAACGATCAAATCTTAGATTGTTTGAGACATAACTCCCGTGGAGGAAAGTGCGCATGGTGACTGTTGTATTCAATCCCGATGCATTTTCTGTGTTTCATCAGCACTCTGATAGTCCACAGATTACAGAATGCCTCCAGATGTGCATCGGAAACTACTACTGGTCTTCCAGGGAACGATCAAAGCGTAGACTGTTAGAGTCATTACACCCATGGAGGAAAGTGCGAATGGTGACTGTTGTATTCAATCCCGATGCAATTACTGTGTTTCATCAACACTTTGATGGTCTACACATTACAGAATGCCACCAGATGTGCATCGGAAACTACTACTGGTCTTCCAGGGAACGATCAAATCTTAGATTGTTTGAGACATAACTCCCGTGGAGGAAAGTGCGCATGGTGACTGTTGTATTCAATCCCGTTGCAATTTCTGTGTTTCATCAACACTCTGATAGTCCACAGATTACAGAATGCCTCCACATGTGCAACGGTAACTACTACTGGTCTTCCAGCCAACGATCAAAGCGTAGACTGTTAGAGATATTACACCCATGGAGGAAAGTGCGAATGGTGACTGTTGTATTCAATCCCAATACAATTTCTGTGTTTCATCAACACTCTGAAAGTCCACAGATTACAGAATGCCACCAGATGTGCATCGGAAACTACTACTGGTCTTCTAAGGGACGATCAAAGCGTAGACTGTTTGAGACATAACACCCGTGGAGGGAAGTGCGCATGGAAACTGTTGTATTCAATCCCGATGCAATTTCTGTGTTTCATAAACACTCTGATAGTCCACAGATTACAGAATGCCACCAGATGTGCATCGGAAACTACTACTGGTCTTCCAGGGAACGATCAAAGCGTAGACTGTTAGAGACATTACTCCCATGGAGGAAAGTGCGCATGGTGACTGTTGTATTCAATCCCAATGCAATATCTGTGTTTCATCAACACTCTGATAGTCCACAGATTACAGAATGCCACCAGATGTGCATCGGAAACTACTACTGGTCTTCCAAGGGACGATCAAAGCGTAGACTGTTTGAGACATTACTTTTATGGAGGAATGTGCGCATGGAAACTGTTGTATTCAATCCCTATGCAATTTCTGTGTTTCATAATCACTCTGATAGACCACAGATTACAGAATGCCACCAGATGTGCATCGGAAACTACTACCGGTCTTCCAGGGAACGATCAAAGCGTAGACTGTTAGAGACATTACTCCCATGGAGGAAAGTGCGCATGGTGACTGTTGTATTCAATCCCGATGCAATTACTGTGTTTCATCAACACTCTGATAGTCTACACATTACAGAATGCGACCAGATGTGCTTCGGAAGCTACTACTGGTCTTCCAGGGAACGATCAAAGCGTAGACTGTTTGAGACATTACTTTTATGGAGGAATGTGCGCATGGTGATTGTTGTATTCAATCCCGATGCAATTTCTGTGTTTCATCAACACTCTGATAGTCCACAGATAACAGAATGGCTCCAGATGTGCATCGGAAACTACTACTTGTCACCCAGGGAAAGATCAAAACGTAAACTCTTTGAGACATTCCTCTCATGGAGGAAAGTGCGCATGGTGACTGTTGTATTCAATCCCGATGCAATTTCTGTCTTTCATCAACATTCTGATAGTCCACAGATTACAGAATGCCTAAAGATGTGCATCGGAAGCTACTACTGGTCTTCCAGGGAACGATCAAAGCGTAGACTGTTAGAGACATTACACCCATGGAGGAAAGTGCGAATGGTGACTGTTGTATTCAATCCCGATGCAATTACTGTGTTTCATCAACACTTTGATGGTCTACACATTGCAGAATGCCACCAGATGTGCATCGGAAACTACTACTGGTCTTCCAGGGAACGATCAAATCTTAGATTGTTTGAGACATAACTCCCATGGAGGAAAGTGCCCATGGTGACTGTTGTATTCAATCCCGATGCATTTTCTGTGTTTCATCAGCACTCTGATAGTCCACAAATTACAGAATGCCTCCAGATGTTCATCGGAAACTACTACTGGTCTTCCAGGAAACGATCAAAGCGTAGACAGTTTTAGACATTACTTTTATGGAGGAATCTGCGCATGGTGACTGTTTTATTCAATCCCGATGCAATTTCTGTGTTTCATCAACACTCTGATAGTCCATAGATAACAGAATGCTTCCAGATGTGCATCGGAAACTACTACTGGTCCTCCAGGGAACGATCAAAGCGTAGACTGTAAGAGACATTACTCGCATGGAGTAAACTGCGCATGGGGACTGTTGTATTCAATCCCGATTCAATTACTGTGTTTCATCAACATTCTGATAGTCCACAGATTACAGAATGCCTCCAGATGTGCATCGGAAACTACTACTGGTCTTCCAGGGAACGATCAAAGCGTAGACTGTTTAAGACATTACTCCCATGGAGGAAAGTGCGCATGGTGACTGTTGTATTCAATCCCGATGCAATTTCTGTGTTTCATCAACACTCTGATGGTCCACAGATTACAGAATGCATCCAGATGTGCATCGGGAACTACTACAGGTCTTCCAGGGAACGATCAAAGCGTAGACTGCTTGAGACATTACTTTTATGGAGAAATGTGCGCATGGTGACTGTTGTATTCAATATCGGTGCAATTTCTGTGTTTCATCAACACCCTGATATTCCACAGATTTCAGAATGCCTACAGATGTGCATCGGAAACTGCTACTGGTCTTCCAGGGAACGATCAAAGCGTAAACTCGTTGAGACATTACTCCCATGGAGGAAAGTGCGCATGGTGACTGTTGTATTCAATCCCGATGCATTTTCTGTGTTTCATCAACACCCTGATAGTCCACAGATTACAGAATGCCACGAGGTGTTTATCGGAAACTACAACTGGTCTTCCAGGGAACGATGAAAGCGTAGACTGTTTCAGACATTACTCCCATGGAGGATAGTGCGGATGGTGACTGTTGTATTCAATCCCAATGCAATTTCTGTGTTTCATCAACACTCTGATAGTCCACAGATTACAGAATGCCACCAGATGTGCATCGGAAACTACTACTGGTCTTCCAAGGGACGATCAAAGCGTAGACTGTTTGAGACATAACTCCTGTGGAGGAAAGTGCGCATGGAGACTGTTGTATTCAATCCCGATGCAATTTCTGTGTTTCATCAACACTCTGATAGTCTGCAGATTACAGAATGCGACCAGATGTGCATCGGTAACTACTACTGGTCTTCCAGGGAACGATCAAAGCATAGACTGTTTTGAGACATTACTCCCATGGAGGAAAGTGCGCATGGTGACTGTTGTAATCAATCCCGATGCAATTTCTGTGCTTCATAAACACTCTGATACTCCACCGATTACAGAATGCCTCCAAATGTGCATCGGAAACTACTACTGGTCTTCCTGGGAACGATCAAATCGTAGACTGTTTGAGACATTACTCCCATGGAAGAAAGTGCGCATGGTGACTGTTGTATTCAATCCGGATGCAATTTCCGTGTTTCATCAACACTCTGATAGTCCATAGATTACAGAATGCCTCCAGATGTGCATCGGAAACTACTACTGGTCTTCCAGGGAACGATCAAAGCGTATAGTGTTTGAGACATTACTTTCATGAAGGTAAGTGAGCATGGTGACTGTTGTATTCAATCCCGATGCAATTTCTGTGTTTCATCAACACTCTGATAGTCCACAGATAACAGAATGCCTCCAGATGTGCATCGGAAACTACTACTGGTCTTCCAGGGAACGATCAAAGCGTAAACTCGTAGAGACATTACTCCCATGGAGGAAAGTGCGCATGGTGACTGTTGTATTCAATCCCGATGCATTTTCTGTGTTTCATCAACACCCTGATAGTCCACAGATTACAGAATGCCACGAGGTGTTTATCGGAAACTACAACTGGTCTTCCAGGGAACGATGAAAGCGTAGACTGTTTCAGACATTACCCCCATGGAGGATAGTGCGGATGGTGACTGTTGTATTCAATCCCAATGCAATTTCTGTGTTTCATCAACACTCTGATAGTCCACAGATTACAGAATGCCACCAGATGTGCATCGGAAACTACTACTGGTCTTCCAAGGGACGATCAAAGCGTAGACTATTTGAGACATAACTCCTGTGGAGGAAAGTGCGCATGGAGACTGTTGTATTCAATCCCGATGCAATTTCTGTGTTTCATCAACACTCTGATAGTCTGCAGATTACAGAATGCCACCAGATGTGCATCGGTAACTACTACTGGTCTTCCAGGGAACGATCAAAGCATAGACTGTTTTGAGACATTACTCCCATGGAGGAAAGTGCGCATGGTGACTGTTGTAATCAATCCCGATGCAATTTCTGTGTTTCATAAACACTCTGATACTCCACCGATTACAGAATGCCTCCAAATGTGCATCGGAAACTACTACTGGTCTTCCTGGAACGATCAAATCGTAGACTGTTTGAGACATTACTCCCATGGAAGAAAGTGCGCATGGTGACTGTTGTATTCAATCTGGATGCAATTTCCGTGTTTCATCAACACTCTGATAGTCCACAGATGACAGAATGCCTCCAGATGTGCATCGGAAACTACTACTGGTCTTCCAGGGAACGATCAAAGCGTATAGTGTTTGAGACATTACTTTCATGAAGGTAAGTGAGCATGGTGACTGTTGTATTCAATCCCGATGCAATTTCTGTGTTTCATCAACACTCTGATAGTCCACAGATAACAGAATGCCTCCAGATGTGCATCGGAAACTACTACTGGTCTTCCAGGGAACGATCAAAGCGTAAACTCTTTGGGACTTTACTCCCATGGAGGAAAGTGCGCATGGTGACTGTTGTATTCTATCCCGATGCAATTTCTGTGTTTCATCAACATTCTGATAGTCCACAGATTACAGAATGCCTCCAGATGTGCATCGGAAACTAGTACTGGTCTTCCAGGGAACGGATAAAGCGAAGACTGTTTGAGACATTACTCCCATGGAGGAAGGTGCGCATGGTGACTGTTGTATTCAATCCCGAAGAATTTTCTGTGTTTCATCAACACTCTGATGGTCCACAGATTACATAATGCCTCCAGATGTGCATCGGAAACTAGTACTGGTCTTCCAAGGGACGATCAAAGTGTAAACTCTTTGAGACATTACTCCAATGGAGGAAAGTGCGCATGGTGACTGTTGTATTCAATCCCGATGCGTTTTCTGTGTTTCATCAACACTCTGACAGTCCACAGATTACAGAATGCCACGAGGTGTTTATCGGAAACTACTACTGGTCTTCCAGGGAACGATGAAAGCGTAGACTGTTTCAGAGATTACTCCCATGGAGGATAGTGCGGATGGTGACTGTTGTATTCAATCCCAATGCAATTTCTGTGTTTCATCAACACTCTGATAGTCCACAGATTACAGAATGCCACCAGATGTGCATCGGAAACTACTACTGGTCTTCCAAGGGACGATCAAAGCGTAGACTGTTTGAGACATAACTCCTGTGGAGGAAAGTGCGCATGGAGACTGTTGTATTCAATCCCGATGCAATTTCTGTGTTTCATCAACACTCTGATAGTCTGCAGATTACAGAATACCTCCAGATGTGCATCGGTAACTACTACTGGTCTTCCAGGGAACGATCAAAGCATAGACTGTTTTGAGACATTACTCCCATGGAGGAAAGTGCGCATGGTGACTGTTGTAATCAATCCCGATGCAATTTCTGTGTTTCATAAACACTCTGATACTCCACCGATTACAGAATGCCTCCAGATGTGCATCGGAAACTACTACTGGTCTTCCAGGGAACGATCAAAGCGTAAACTCTTTGGGACTTTACTCCCATGGAGGAAAGTGCGCATGGAGACTGTTGTATTCAATCCCAATGCAATTTCTGTGTTTCATCAACACTCTGATAGCCCACAGATTACAGAATGCCACCAGATGTGCATCGGAAACTACTACTGGTCTTCCAAGGGACGATCAAAGCGTAGACTGTTTAAGACATTACTCCCATGGAGGAAAGTGCGCATGGTGACTGTTGTATTCAATTCCGATGCAATTTCTGTGTTTCATCAACACTCTGATAGGCCACAGATTACAGAATGCCACGAGGTGTTTATCGGAAACTACAACTGGTCTTCCAGGGAACGATGAAAGCATAGACTGTTTCAGACATTACTCCCATGGAGGATAGTGCGGATGGTGACTGTTGTATTCAATCCCAATGCAATTTCTGTGTTTCATCAACACTCTGATAGTCCACAGATTACAGAATGCCACCAGATGTGCATCGGAAACTACTACTGGTCTTCCAAGGGACGATCAAAGCGTAGACTGTTTGAGACATAACTCCCGTGGAGGAAAGTGCGCATGGAGACTGTTGTATTCAATCCCGATGCAATTTCTGTGATTCATCAACACTCTGATAGTAAACAGATTACAGAATTCCACCAGATGTGCATCGGTAACTACTACTGGTCTTCCAGGGAACGATCAAAGCATATACTGTTTGAGACATTACTCCCATGGAGGATAGTGCGCATGGTGACTGTTGTAATCAATCCCGATGCAATTTCTGTGTTTCATCATCACTCTGATACTCCACAGATTACAGAATGCCTCCAAATGTGCATCGGAAACTACTACTGGTGTTCCTGGGAACGATCAAATCGTAGACTGTTTGAGACATTACTCCCATGGAAGAAAGTGCGCATGGTGACTGTTGTATTCAATCCGGATGCAATTTCCGTGTTTCATCAACACTCTGATAGTCCACAGATTACAGAATGCCTCCAGATGTGCATCGGAAACTACTACTGGTCTTCCAAGGGACGATCAAAGTCTAAACTCTTTGAGACATTACTCCCATGGAGGAAAGTGCGCATGGTGACTGTTGTATTCAATCCCGATGCGTTTTCTGTGTTTCATCAACACCTTGACAGACCACAGATTACAGAATGCCACGAGGTGTTTATCGGAAACTACTACTGGTCTTCCAGGGAACGATGAAAGCGTAGACTGTTTCAGACATTACTCCCATTGAGGATAGTGCGGATGGTGACTGTTGTATTCAATCCCAATGCAATTTCTGTGTTTCATCAACACTCTGATAGTCCACAGATTACAGAATGCCACCAGATGTGCATCGGAAACTATTACTGGTCTTCCAAGGGACGATCAAAGCGTAGACTGTTTGAGACATAACTCCTGTGGAGGAAAGTGCGCATGGAAACTGTTGTATTCAATCCCGATGCAATTTCTGTGTACGGTACGTAGATGATACTTTTGTTGTATGGCCTCATGGCAGACAGAAACTGGAGAAATTCCTTCATCATTTAAACTCTTTACATGAGAACATCAAATTCACGATGGAGATTGAAAAAGATGGCACTTTACCATTTCTAGACGTGCTAGTATGCCGTAAAAATGATGGGTCATTAGGACATTCTGTGTACAGGAAACCGACTCACACAGATCTGTATCTCCAGGCGTCAAGCTGCCACCACCCAGCACAAACAGCCGGTGTTCTCAGTACCTTAATACATCGAGCGCATGTAATATCGGACGATGAAAACCTCCACGCAGAATTACAACACTTGGAGAAGGTTTTTAAAGAGAATGGATACACTTCACGCCAAATAAGAAAGGCCATGCGCAACTGTCATAACAAGAAGCAGCGCACTGAGGACGCTGATGACGACTTTAAATCAACTGCGTTTCTTCCATACGCCGGGAATGTGTCGTCGAAAATAGGCCGACTACTGAAGAAGAATAAAATCAAGGTTATCTTCCGTCCACCAGCAAAGAACCGGGACCTGGTTGGATCCGTTAAAGACGATTTACAACTGAAGAAAGCAGGCGTCTACAAAATTCCCTGTGAATGTGGCTCTGCATATATTGGCCAGACGACAAGAACTGTCCATGAACGATGTACAGAACATGAAAGATACACCCGTCTGCGGCAACCGTCAAAATCGGCAGTAGCAGAGCACTGTATTTCATTGGGACATTCAATGGAATACAATGGAACAAAAATTTTAGCTCCGGTTTCCGGATTTTGGGATTCCGTAATCAAGGAATCAATGGAAATACGTCTTGCCGATAATCTTATAAATCGTGACAACGGCTTTCAACTGGATAAAACTTGGAATCCTGTTATTAAAATTATACATTCACAGCGGAATAGACAGCGTCATTCGATACTCAATGACTAGATGATCTTTTACTTTCACCACCGAGGGCAGCACGTACAACTCGGCTATGCCGCGCATGTCAACACGTGCGCGAGAATCGGTATAAATACCGCGACTGCACCTGGGCTCTTCAGTAGTTGTGTACTCACCTGATGATGGCCGGACGTCTCTGGGCCGAAATATCGTGGCAGAATGTCGACGGGATCCGGCTGCATACCCGGAAATTATTAGAAGAACAAATACGCCGGGAAAATTTCAGAAGTCACATCAAATACCTTTACGGGGAGGAGATGGTTCAGGATATCCACGTACTGGATAAATTACGTGAGAAAAGAGCCAGGTTGCTGTGTTCACTAAATTTTTTACTGAAATGTAGAAACAATAACTTGATTCCAACTTTCGCCAGAATTGTTCATTTTATTAATAGTGTGGCCGCCAACAATATAAAACGCAAGGCGAGTCTGGCTTTATTAAGAGAACGAATCCGTTATACGCGTCGTGAGTTAGACACTGTTGCCAGGAATTTATATTATTTACATCTGAAGATTGCAGCAAGATGTTCTTCCCTTAGCTGGGACTGGATTGACGGTGTATCCTGGGCCAAGGCAGACTGGGCTCACAGGAACAGTACGAACAGGCAAAGTGCGAAGTTTAGCCAACTCGTAACAAGAAAGCCGCAAGAAGCTATCTCTGGACGATCCGTGGTGAACCTTACGGAGAAATCATTTGACGATGCGACGATGTCAGTGCTTGCGAAAGGTTTAAACTTCGCCCCTACTCCTGTTTCACTGCCTTTAACGGATTTCATCAGTTCCATTGAGGAAGCCATTAGACGTCTCCCTGCGGATAATGCAGACGAAATTCGACGTGAATCTTGCCGAACGTTGCTGAAATGTGCGCCACAACGGAGTAACATCTCGCCAGCTGAAAGAGCTGCTCTCCGCAGCCTCAGAGAAGATACTAGCACAGTCGTACTGCCTGCGGATAAGGGTAACGCCACAGTTCTTCTGACAAGGGAAGCCTACAACAAGAAGATATATTGTCAGCTAAATGATTCCACGTACCGCAGAATTGAAAAGGACCCAACAAGCCGAATATCAAGGAAAACTGCTACCCTTTTGAACGACTGTTCTCTACCTGAACAAATTATCAAGAGATTGAGACCACACAATGCAGTACCACCAAGACTCTACGGTCTTCCCAAGATACACAAGGATGGTGCCCCACTACGATTAATAGTGAGTAATATTGGTGCTGCCACCTATTCTACAGCAAAATATCTGGCCTCACTACTAAAGCCGTATGTGGGTAAGTGTTGCCACCATATACGTAATTCCGAGGATTTTGTCAGTCGCTTGAAGGAAGTTAAGCTTAGCAGCTCGGATTTATTAGTCAGCTTTGATGTGGTCTCACTGTTTACCAAAGTGCCTTTAATGGAATCGTTACATCTTATTGGTAACTTATTCAGTGCAGAAATGACGGCCTTGTTTGAACACATACTCTCCTCAACGTACTTTCTATTCAATGACGAATTCTTTGAACAAACAGACGGCGTCGCCATGGGGAGCCCTTTGTCCCCTGTGGTAGCTAATCTCTTTATGGAGGACTTTGAGGAGAAAGCACTTGAGTCGGCTGTCTTAAAGCCTACGGTCTTCTGGCGGTACGTAGATGATACTTTTGTTGTATGGCCTCATGGCAGACAGGAACTGGAGAAATTCCTTCATCATTTAAACTCTTTACATGAGAACATCAAATTCACGATGGAGATTGAAAAAGATGGCACTTTACCATTTCTAGACGTGCTAGTATGCCGTAAAAATGATGGGTCATTAGGACATTCTGTGTACAGGAAACCGACTCACACAGATCTGTATCTCCAGGCGTCAAGCTGCCACCACCCAGCACAAACAGCCGGTGTTCTCAGTACCTTAATACATCGAGCGCATGTAATATCGGACGATGAAAACCTCCACGCAGAATTACAACACTTGGAGAAGGTTTTTAAAGAGAATGGATACACTTCACGCCAAATAAGAAAGGCCATGCGCAACTGTCATAACAAGAAGCAGCGCACTGAGGACGCTGATGACGACTTTAAATCAACTGCGTTTCTTCCATACGCCGGGAATGTGTCGTCGAAAATAGGCCGACTACTGAAGAAGAATAAAATCAAGGTTATCTTCCGTCCACCAGCAAAGAACCGGGACCTGGTTGGATCCGTTAAAGACGATTTACAACTGAAGAAAGCAGGCGTCTACAAAATTCCCTGTGAATGTGGCTCTGCATATATTGGCCAGACGACAAGAACTGTCCATGAACGATGTACAGAACATGAAAGATACACCCGTCTGCGGCAACCGTCAAAATCGGCAGTAGCAGAGCACTGTATTTCATTGGGACATTCAATGGAATACAATGGAACAAAAATTTTAGCTCCGGTTTCCGGATTTTGGGATTCCGTAATCAAGGAATCAATGGAAATACGTCTTGCCGATAATCTTATAAATCGTGACAACGGCTTTCAACTGGATAAAACTTGGAATCCTGTTATTAAAATTATACATTCACAGCGGAATAGACAGCGTCATTCGATACTCAATGACTAGATGATCTTTTACTTTCACCACCGAGGGCAGCACGTACAACTCGGCTATGCCGCGCATGTCAACACGTGCGCGAGAATCGGTATAAATACCGCGACTGCACCTGGGCTCTTCAGTAGTTGTGTACTCACCTGATGATGGCCGGACGTCTCTGGGCCGAAATATCGTGGCAGAATGTCGACGGGATCCGGCTGCATACCCGGAAATTATTAGAAGAACACTCTGATAGTCCACAGATTACAGAATGCCACCAGATGTGCATCGGAAACTACTACTGGTCTTCCAGGGAACGATGAAAGCGTAGACTGTAAGGACATTACTCCCATGGAGGAAAATGCGCATAGTGACTCTTGTATTCAATCCCGAGGCAATTTCTGTGTTTCATCATCACTCTGATAGTCCTCAGATTACAGAATGCCTCCAGATGTGCATCGGGAACTACTACTAGTCTTCCAGGGAACGATCAATGCGTAGACTGCTTGAGACATTACTTTTATGGAGTATGTGCGCATGGTGACTGTTGTATTCAATATCGATGCAATTTCTGTGTTTCATCAACACTCTGATATTCCACAGATTTCAGAATGCCTCCAGATGTGCATCGGAAACTGTTACTGGTCTTCCAGGGAACGATCAAAGCGTAAACTCGTTGAGACATTACTCCCATGGAGGAAAGTGCGCATGGTGACTGTTGTATTCAACCCCAATGCATTTTCTTTGTTTCATCAACACTCTGACAGTCCACAGATTACAGAATGCCACGAGGTGTGGATCGGAAACTACTACTGGTCTTCCAGGGAACGATGAAAGCGTAGACTGTTTCAGACATTACTCCCATGGAGGAAAGTGCGCATAGTGACTCTTGTATTCAATCCCGAGGCAATTTCTGTGTTTCATCAAAACTCTGATAGTCCACAGATTACAGAATGCCAACAGATGTGCATCGGAAACTACTACTGGTCTTCCAGGGAACGATCAAAGCGTAGACTGTAAGAGACATTACTCCCATGGAGGAAAGTGCGCATGGTGACTGTTGTATACAATCCCGATGCAATTACTGTGTTTCATCAACACTCTGATAGTCTACACATTACAGAATGCGACCAGATGTGCATCGGAAACTACTACTGGTCTTCCAGGGAACGATCAAAGCGTAGACTGTTTGAGACATTACTCCCGTACAGGAAAGTGCTCATGGTGACTGTTGTATTCAATCCCGATGCAATTTCTGTGTTTCATCAACATTCTGATAGGCCACATATTACAGAATGCCTCCAGATGTGCATCGGAAACTACTACTGGTCTTCCAGGGAACGATCAAAGCGTAGACTGTTTAAGACATTACTCCCATGGAGGAAAGTGCGCATGGTGACTGTTGTATTCAATCCCGATGCAATTTCTGTGTTTCATCAACACTCTGATGGGCCACAGATTACAGAATGCCTCCAGATGTGCATCGGGAACTACTACTGGTCTTCCAGGGAACGATCAAAGCGTAGACTGCTTGAGACATTACTTTTATGGAGTATGTGCGCATGGTGACTGTTGTATTCAATATGGATGCAATTACTGTGTTTCATCAACACTCTGATATTCCACAGATTTCAGAATGCCTCCAGATGTGCATCGGAAACTGCTACTGGTCTTCCAGGGAACGATCAAAGCGTAAACTCTTTGAGACATTACTCCCATCTAGGGAAGTGCGCATGGTGACTGTTGTATTCAATCCCGATGCATTTTCTGTGTTTCATCAACACTCTGATAGTCCACAGATTACAGAATGCCAAGAGATGTGGATCGGAAACTTTTACTGGTCTTCCAGAGAACGATGGAACCGTAGACTGTTTCAGACATTACTCCCATGGAGGAAAGTGCGGATGGTGACTGTTGTATTCAATCCCAATGCAATTTCTGTGTTTCATCAAAACTCTGATAGTCCACAGATTACAGAATGCCACCAGATGTGCATCGGAAACTACTACTGGTCTTCCAGGGAACGATCAAAGCGCGGACTGTTTGAGACACTACTTTTATGGAGGAATGTGCGCATGATGACTGTTGTATTCAATCCCGAAGCAATTTCTGTGTTTCATCAGCACTCTGATAGTCCACAGATTACAGAATGCCTCCAGATATGCATCGGTGACTACTACTGGTCTTCCAGGGAACGATCAAAGCGTAGACTGTTTGAGACATACCTCCCGTGGAGGAAACTGCGCATGGTGACTGTTGTATTCAAACCCGATGCAATTTCTGTGTTTCATCAACACTCTGATAGTCCACAGATTACAGAATGCCATCAGATGTGCATCGGAAACTACTACTGGTCTTCCAGGGAACGATCAAAGCGTAGACTGTAAGAGACATTACTCCCATGGAGGAAAGTGCGCATGGTGACTGTTGTATTCAATCCCGATGCAATTACTGTGTTTCATCAACACTCTGATAGTCTACACATTACAGAATGCGACCAGATGTGCATCGGAAACTACTACTGGTCTTCCAGGGAACGATCAAAGCGTAGATTGTTTGAGACATTACTCCCATACAGGAAAGTGCTCATGGTGACTGTTGTATTCAATCCCGATGCAATTTCTGTGTTTCATCAACATTCTGATAGGCCACATATTACAGAATGCCTCCAGATGTGCATCGGAAACTACTACTGGTCTTCCAGGGAACGATCAAACCGTAGACTGTTTAAGACATTACTCCCATGGAGGAAAGTGCGCATGGTGACTGTTGTATTCAATCCCGATGCAATTTCTGTGTTTCATCAACACTCAGATGGGCCACAGATTTCAGAATGCCTCCAGATGTGCATCGGGAACTACTACTGGTCTTCCAGGGAACGATCAAAGCGTAGACTGCTTGAGACATTACTTTTATGGAGTAATGTGCGCATGGTGACTGTTGTATTCAATATGGATGCAATTTCTGTGTTTCATCAACACTCTGACATTCCACAGATTTCAGAATGCCTCCAGATGTGCAACGGAAACTGCTACTGGTCTTCCAGGGAACGATCGAAGCGTAGACTGTTAGAGACATAACTCCCGTGGAGGAAAGTGCGAATGGAGACTGTTGTATTCAATCCCGATGCAATTTCTGTGTTTCATCAACACTCTGATAGACCACAGATTACAGAATGCCAACAGATGTGCATCGGAAACTACTACTGGTCTTCCAGGGAACGATCAAAGCGTAGACTGTTAGAGACATTACTCCCATGGAGGAAAGTGCGCATGGTGACTGTTGTATTCAATCCCGATGCATTTTCTGTGTTTCATCAACACTCTGATAGTCCACAGATTACAGAATGCCACCAGATGTGCATCGGAAACTACTACTGGTCTTCCAGGGAACGATCAAAGCGTAGACTGTTTGAAACATTACTTTTATGGAGGAGTGTGCGCATGGTGACTGTTGTATTCAATCCCGATGCAATTTCTGTGTTTCATCAACACTCGGATAGTCTACATATTACAGAATGCCTCCAGATGTGCATCGGAAACTGCTACTGGTCTTCCAGGGAACGATGAAAGCGTAGACTGTTTCAGACATTACTCCCATGGAGGAAAGTGCGCATAGTGACTCTTGTATTCAATCCCGAGGCAATTTCTGTGTTTCATCAAAACTCTGATAGTCCACAGATTACAGAATGCCAACAGATGTGCATCGGAAACTACTACTGGTCTTCCAGGGAACGATCAAAGCGTAGACTGTAAGAGACATTACTCCCATGGAGGAAAGTGCGCATGGTGACTGTTGTATACAATCCCGATGCAATTACTGTGTTTCATCAACACTCTGATAGTCTACACATTACAGAATGCGACCAGATGTGCATCGGAAACTACTACTGGTCTTCCAGGGAACGATCAAAGCGTAGACTGTTTGAGACATTACTCCCGTACAGGAAAGTGCTCATGGTGACTGTTGTATTCAATCCCGATGCAATTTCTGTGTTTCATCAACATTCTGATAGGCCACATATTACAGAATGCCTCCAGATGTGCATCGGAAACTACTACTGGTCTTCCAGGGAACGATCAAAGCGTAGACTGTTTAAGACATTACTCCCATGGAGGAAAGTGCGCATGGTGACTGTTGTATTCAATCCCGATGCAATTTCTGTGTTTCATCAACACTCTGATGGGCCACAGATTACAGAATGCCTCCAGATGTGCATCGGGAACTACTACTGGTCTTCCAGGGAACGATCAAAGCGTAGACTGCTTGAGACATTACTTTTATGGAGTATGTGCGCATGGTGACTGTTGTATTCAATATGGATGCAATTACTGTGTTTCATCAACACTCTGATATTCCACAGATTTCAGAATGCCTCCAGATGTGCATCGGAAACTGCTACTGGTCTTCCAGGGAACGATCAAAGCGTAAACTCTTTGAGACATTACTCCCATCTAGGGAAGTGCGCATGGTGACTGTTGTATTCAATCCCGATGCATTTTCTGTGTTTCATCAACACTCTGATAGTCCACAGATTACAGAATGCCAAGAGATGTGGATCGGAAACTTTTACTGGTCTTCCAGGGAACGATGGAACCGTAGACTGTTTCAGACATTACTCCCATGGAGGAAAGTGCGGATGGTGACTGTTGTATTCAATCCCAATGCAATTTCTGTGTTTCATCAAAACTCTGATAGTCCACAGATTACAGAATGCCACCAGATGTGCATCGGAAACTACTACTGGTCTTCCAGGGAACGATCAAAGCGCGGACTGTTTGAGACACTACTTTTATGGAGGAATGTGCGCATGATGACTGTTGTATTCAATCCCGAAGCAATTTCTGTGTTTCATCAGCACTCTGATAGTCCACAGATTACAGAATGCCTCCAGATATGCATCGGTGACTACTACTGGTCTTCCAGGGAACGATCAAAGCGTAGACTGTTTGAGACATACCTCCCGTGGAGGAAACTGCGCATGGTGACTGTTGTATTCAAACCCGATGCAATTTCTGTGTTTCATCAACACTCTGATAGTCCACAGATTACAGAATGCCATCAGATGTGCATCGGAAACTACTACTGGTCTTCCAGGGAACGATCAAAGCGTAGACTGTAAGAGACATTACTCCCATGGAGGAAAGTGCGCATGGTGACTGTTGTATTCAATCCCGATGCAATTACTGTGTTTCATCAACACTCTGATAGTCTACACATTACAGAATGCGACCAGATGTGCATCGGAAACTACTACTGGTCTTCCAGGGAACGATCAAAGCGTAGATTGTTTGAGACATTACTCCCATACAGGAAAGTGCTCATGGTGACTGTTGTATTCAATCCCGATGCAATTTCTGTGTTTCATCAACATTCTGATAGGCCACATATTACAGAATGCCTCCAGATGTGCATCGGAAACTACTACTGGTCTTCCAGGGAACGATCAAACCGTAGACTGTTTAAGACATTACTCCCATGGAGGAAAGTGCGCATGGTGACTGTTGTATTCAATCCCGATGCAATTTCTGTGTTTCATCAACACTCTGATGGGCCACAGATTTCAGAATGCCTCCAGATGTGCATCGGGAACTACTACTGGTCTTCCAGGGAACGATCAAAGCGTAGACTGCTTGAGACATTACTTTTATGGAGTAATGTGCGCATGGTGACTGTTGTATTCAATATGGATGCAATTTCTGTGTTTCATCAACACTCTGACATTCCACAGATTTCAGAATGCCTCCAGATGTGCAACGGAAACTGCTACTGGTCTTCCAGGGAACGATCGAAGCGTAGACTGTTAGAGACATAACTCCCGTGGAGGAAAGTGCGAATGGAGACTGTTGTATTCAATCCCGATGCAATTTCTGTGTTTCATCAACACTCTGATAGACCACAGATTACAGAATGCCAACAGATGTGCATCGGAAACTACTACTGGTCTTCCAGGGAACGATCAAAGCGTAGACTGTTAGAGACATTACTCCCATGGAGGAAAGTGCGCATGGTGACTGTTGTATTCAATCCCGATGCATTTTCTGTGTTTCATCAACACTCTGATAGTCC
Organism: Schistocerca gregaria; assembly: GCF_023897955.1. Taxonomy (NCBI): domain Eukaryota; kingdom Metazoa; phylum Arthropoda; class Insecta; order Orthoptera; family Acrididae; genus Schistocerca; species Schistocerca gregaria. The sequence continues at coordinate 5,128,590 of NW_026061699.1, forward strand.
ACAGATTACAGAATGGCACCAGATGTGCATCGGAAACTACTACTGGTCTTCCAGGGAACGATCAAAGCGTAGACTGTTTGAAACATTACTTTTATGGAGGAATGTGCGCATGGTGACTGTTGTATTCAATCCCGATGCAATTTCTGTGTTTCATCAACACTCGGATAGTCTACATATTACAGAATGCCTCCAGATGTGCATCGGAAACTGCTACTGGTCTTCCAGGGAACGATCAAAGCGTAGACTGTTTGAGACATTACTTTTATGGAGGAATGTGCGCATGGTGACTGTTGTATTCAATCCCGATGCAATTTCTGTGTTTCATCAACACTCGGATAGTCTACATATTACAGAATGCCTCCAGATGTGCATCGGAAACTGCTACTGGTCTTCCAGGGAACGATCAAAGCGTAAACTCTTTGAGACATTACTCCCATGGAGGGAAGTGCGCATGGTGACTGTTGTATTCAATCCCGATGCATTATCTGTGTTTCATCAACACTCTGATAGTCCACAGATTACAGAATGCCAAGAGATGTGGATAGGAACTTTTACTGGTCTTCCAGGGAACGATGGAACCGCAGACTGTTTCAGACATTACTCCCATGGAGGAAAGTGCGGATGGTGACTGTTGTATTCAATCCCAATGCAATTTCTATGTTTCATCAACACTCTGATAGTCCACAGATTACAGAATGCCACCAGATGTGCATCGGAAACTACTGCTGGTCTTCCAGGGAACGATCAAAGCGTAGACTGTTTGAGACATTACTTTTATGGAGTAATGTGCGCATGGTGACTGTTGTATTCAATATGGATGCAATTTCTCTGTTTCATCAACACTCTGATATTCCACAGATTTCAGAATGCCTCCAGATGTGCAACGGAAACTGCTGCTGGTCTTCCAGGGAACGATCAAAGCGTAAACTCGTTGAGACATTACTCCCATGGAGAAAGTGCCCATGGTGACTGTTGTATTCAATCCCAATGCAATTTCTGTGTTTCATCAACACTCTGATAGTCCACAGATTACAGAATGCCACCAGATGTGCATCGGAAACTACTACTGGTTTTCCAAGGGACGATCAAAGCGTAGACTGTTTGAGACATAACTCCCGTGGAGGAAAGTGCGCCTGGAGACTGTTGTATTCAATCCCGATGCAATTTCTGTGTTTCATCAACACTCTGATAGTCCACAGATTACAGAATGCCACCAGATGTGCATCGGAAACTACTACTGGTCTTCCAGGGAACGATGAAAGCGTAGACTGTAAGGACATTACTCCCATGGAGGAAAGTGCGCATAGTGACTCTTGTATTCAATCCCGAGGCAATTTCTGTGTTTCATCAACACTCTGATATTCCACAGATTTCAGAATGCCTCCAGACGTGCATCGGAAACTGTTACTGGTCTTCCAGGGAACGATCAAAGCGTAAACTCGTTGAGACATTACTCCCATGGTGGAAAGTGCGCATGGTGACTGTTGTATTCAACCCCAATGCATTTTCTGTGTTTCATCAACACTCTGACAGTCCACAGATTACAGAATGCCACGAAGTGTCGATCGGAAACTACTACTGGTCTTCCAGGGAACGATGAAAGCGTAGACTGTTTCAGACATTACTCCCATGGAGGAAAGTGCGCATAGTGACTCTTGTATTCAATCCCGAGGCAATTTCTGTGTTTCATCAACACTCTGATAGTCCACAGATTACAGAATGCCATCAGATGTGCATCGGAAACTACTACTGGTCTTCCAGGGAACGATCAAAGCGTAGACTGTAAGAGACATTACTCCCATGGAGGAAAGTGCGCATGGTGACTGTTGTATTCAATCCCGATGCAATTACTGTGTTTCATCAACACTCTGATAGTCTACACATTACAGAATGCGACCAGATGTGCATCGGAAACTACTACTGGTCTTCCAGGGAACGATCAAAGCGTAGACTGTTTGAGACATTACTCCCGTACAGGAAAGTGCTCATGGTGACTGTTGTATTCAATCCCGATGCAATTTCTGTGTTTCATCAACATTCTGATAGGCCACATATTACAGAATGCCTCCAGATGTGCATCGGAAACTACTACTGGTCTTCCAGGGAACGATCAAAGCGCAGACTGTTTGAGACACTACTTTTATGGAGGAATGTGCGCATGATGACTGTTGTATTCAATCCCGAAGCAATTTCTGTGTTTCATCAGCACTCTGATAGTCCACAGATTATAGAATGCCTCCAGATATGCATCGGTGACTGCTACTGGTCTTCCAGGGAACGATCAAAGCGTAGACTGTTTGAGACATACCTCCCGTGGAGGAAACTGCGCATGGTGACTGTTGTATTCAAACCCGATGCAATTTCTGTGTTTCATCAACACTCTGATAGTCCACAGATTACAGAATGCCATCAGATGTGCATCGGAAACTACTACTGGTCTTCCAGGGAACGATCAAAGCGTAGACTGTAAGAGACATTACTCCCATGGAGGAAAGTGGGCATGGTGACTGTTGTATTCAATCCCGATGCAATTACTGTGTTTCATCAACACTCTGATAGTCTACACATTACAGAATGCGACCAGATGTGCATCGGAAACTACTACTGGTCTTCCAGGGAACGATCAAAGCGTAGACTGTTTGAGACATTACTCCCGTACAGGAAAGTGCTCATGGTGAATGTTGTATTCAATCCCGATGCAATTTCTGCGTTTCATCAACATTCTGATAGTCCACATATTACAGAATGCCTCCAGATGTGCATCGGAAACTACTACTGGTCTTCCAGGGAACGATCAAAGCGTAGACTGTAAGAGACATTACTCCCATGGAGGAAAGTGCGCATGGTGACTGTTGTATTGAATCCCGATGCAATTACTGTGTTTCATCAACACTCTGATAGTCTACACATTACAGAATGCGACCAGATGTGCATCGAAAACTACTACTGGTCTTCCAGGGAACGATCAAAGCGTAGACTGTTTGAGACATTACTCCCGTACAGCAAAGTGCTCATGGTGACTGTTGTATTCAATCCCGATGCAATTTCTGTGTTTCATCAACATTCTGATAGGCCACATATTACAGAATGCCTCCAGATGTGCATCGGAAACTACTACTGGTCTTCCAGGGAACGATCAAAGCGTAGACTGTTTAAGACATTACTCCCATGGAGGAAAGTGCGCATGGTGACTGTTGTATTCAATCCCGATGCAATTTCTGTGTTTCATCAACACTGGGATAGTCTACATATTACAGAATGCCTCCAGATGTGCATCGGAAACTGCTACTGGTCTTCCAGGGAACGATCAAAGCGTAAACTCTTTGAGACATTACTCCCATGGAGGGAAGTGCGCATGGTGACTGTTGTATTCAATCCCGATGCATTTTCTGTGTTTCATCAACACTCTGATAGTCCACAGATTACAGAATGCCAAGATACGTGGATCGGAAACTTTTACTGGTCTTCCAGGGAACGATGGAACCGCAGACTGTTTCAGACATTACTCCCATGGAGGAAAGTGCGGATGGTGACTGTTGTATTCAATCCCAATGCAATTTCTGTGTTTCATCAAAACTCTGATAGTCCACAGATTACAGAATGCCGCCAGATGTGCATCGGAAACTACTTCTGGTCATCCAGGGAACGATCAAATCGCAGACTGTTTGAGACACTACTTTTATGGAGGAATGTGCGCATGATGACTGTTGTATTCAATCCCGAAGCAATTTCTGTGTTTCATCAGCACTCTGATAGTCCACAGATTACAGAATGCCTCCAGATATGCATCGGTGACTACTACTGTTCTTCCAGGGAACGATCATAGCGTAGACTGTTTGAGACATACCTCCCGTGGAGGAAACTGCGCATGGTGACTGTTGTATTCAAACCCGATGCAATTTCTGTGTTTCATCAACACTCTGATAGTCCACAAATTACACAATGCCATCAGATGTGCATCGGGAACTACTACTGGTCTTCCAGGGAACGATCAAAGCGTAGACTGTAAGAGACATTACTCCCATGGAGGAAAGTGCGCATGGTGACTGTTGTATTCAATCCCGATGCAATTACTGTGTTTCATCAACACTCTGATAGTCTACACATTACAGAATGCGACCAGATGTGCATCGGAAACTACTACTGGTCTTCCAGGGAACCATCAAAGCGTAGACTGTTTGAGACATTACTCCCGTACAGGAAAGTGCTCATGGTGACTGTTGTATTCAATCCCGATGCAATTTCTGTGTTTCATCAACATTCTGATAGGCCACATATTACAGAATGCCTCCAGATGTGCATCGGAAACTACTACTGGTCTTCCAGGGAACGATCAAAGCGTAGACTGTTTAAGACATTACTCCCATGGAGGAAAGTGCGGATGGTGACTGTTGTATTCAATCCCGATGCAATTTCTGTGTTTCATCAACACTCTGATGGGCCACAGATTACAGAATGCCTCCAGATGTGCATCGGGAACTACTACTGGTCTTCCAGGTAACGATCAAAGCGTAGACTGTTTGAAACATTACTTTTATGGAGGAATGTGCGCATGGTGACTGTTGTATTCAATCCCGATGCAATTTCTGTGTTTCATCAACACTCGGATAGTCTACATATTACAGAATGCCTCCAGATGTGCATCGGAAACTGCTACTGGTCTTCCAGGGAACGATCAAAGCGTAGACTGTTTGAGACATTACTTTTATGGAGGAATGTGCGCATGGTGACTGTTGTATTCAATCCCGATGTAATTTCTGTGTTTCATCAACACTCCGATAGTCTACATATTACAGAATGCCTCCAGATGTGCATCGGAAACTGCTACTGGTCTTCCAGGGAACGATCAAAGCGTAAACTCTTTGAGACATTACTCCCATGGAGGGAAGTGCGCGTGGTGACTGTTGTATTCAATCCCGATGCATTTTCTGTGTTTCATCAACACTCTGATAGTCCACAGATTACAGAATGCCAAGAGATGTGGATAGGAACTTTTACTGGTCTTCCAGGGAACGATGGAACCGCAGACTGTTTCAGACATTACTCCCATGGAGGAAAGTGCGGATGGTGACTGTTGTATTCAATCCCAATGCAATTTCTATGTTTCATCAACACTCTGATAGTCCACAGATTACAGAATGCCACCAGATGTGTAACGGAAACTGCTACTGGTCTTCCAGGGAACGATCAAAGCGTAAACTCGTTGAGACATTACTCCCGTACAGGAAAGTGCTCATGGTGAATGTTGTATTCAATCCCGATGCAATTTCTGCGTTTCATCAACATTCTGATAGGCCACATATTACAGAATGCCTCCAGATGTGCATCGGAAACTACTACTGGTCTTCCAGGGAACGATCAAAGCGTAGACTGTAAGAGACATTACTCCCATGGAGGAAAGTGCGCATGGTGACTGTTGTATTCAATCCCGATGCAATTACTGTGTTTCATCAACACTCTGATAGTCTACACATTACAGAATGCGACCAGATGTGCATCGAAAACTACTACTGGTCTTCCAGGGAACGATCAAAGCGTAGACTGTTTGAGACATTACTCCCGTACAGGAAAGTGCTCATGGTGACTGTTGTATTCAATCCCGATGCAATTTCTGTGTTTCATCAACATTCTGATAGGCCACATATTACAGAATGCCTCCAGATGTTCATCGGAAACTACTACTGGTCTTCCAGGGAACGATCAAAGCGTAGACTGTTTAAGACATTACTCCCATGGAGGAAAGTGCGCATGGTGACTGTTGTATTCAATCCCGATGCAATTTCTGTGTTTTATCAACACTCGGATAGTCTACATATTACAGAATGCCTCCAGATGTGCATCGGAAACTGCTACTGGTCTTCCAGGGAACGTTCATAGCGTAGACTGTTTGAGACATACCTCCCGTGGAGGAAACTGCGCATGGTGACTGTTGTATTCAATCCCGATGCATTTTCTGTGTTTCATCAACACTCTGATAGTCCACAGATTACAGAATGCCAAGAGATGTGGATCGGAAACTTTTACTGGTCTTCCAGGGAACGATGGAACCGTAGACTGTTTCAGACATTACTCCCATGGAGGAAAGTGCGGATGGTGACTGTTGTATTCAATCCCAATGCAATTTCTGTGTTTCATCAAAACTCTGATAGTCCACAGATTACAGAATGCCACCAGATGTGCATCGGAAACTACTACTGGTCTTCCAGGGAACGATCAAAGCGCGGACTGTTTGAGACACTACTTTTATGGAGGAATGTGCGCATGATGACTGTTGTATTCAATCCCGAAGCAATTTCTGTGTTTCATCAGCACTCTGATAGTCCACAGATTACAGAATGCCTCCAGATATGCATCGGTGACTACTACTGGTCTTCCAGGGAACGATCAAAGCGTAGACTGTTTGAGACATACCTCCCGTGGAGGAAACTGCGCATGGTGACTGTTGTATTCAAACCCGATGCAATTTCTGTGTTTCATCAACACTCTGATAGTCCACAGATTACAGAATGCCATCAGATGTGCATCGGAAACTACTACTGGTCTTCCAGGGAACGATCAAAGCGTAGACTGTAAGAGACATTACTCCCATGGAGAAAAGTGCGCATGGTGACTGTTGTATTCAATCCCGATGCAATTACTGTGTTTCATCAACACTCTGATAGTCTACACATTACAGAATGCGACCAGATGTGCATCGGAAACTACTACTGGTCTTCCAGGGAACGATCAAAGCGTAGATTGTTTGAGACATTACTCCCATACAGGAAAGTGCTCATGGTGACTGTTGTATTCAATCCCGATGCAATTTCTGTGTTTCATCAACATTCTGATAGGCCACATATTACAGAATGCCTCCAGATGTGCATCGGAAACTACTACTGGTCTTCCAGGGAACGATCAAAGCGTAGACTGTTTAAGACATTACTCCCATGGAGGAAAGTGCGCATGGTGACTGTTGTATTCAATCCCGATGCAATTTCTGTGTTTCATCAACACTGTGATGGGCCACAGATTACAGAATGCCTCCAGATGTGCATCGGGAGCTACTACTGGTCTTCCAGGGAGCGATCAAAGCGTAGACTGCTTGAGACATTACTTTTATGGAGTAATGTGCGCATGGTGACTGTTGTATTCAATATGGATGCAATTTCTGTGTTTCATCAACACTCTGATATTCCACAGATTTCAGAATGCCTCCAGATGTGCAACGGAAACTGCTACTGGTCTTCCAGGGAACGATCAAAGCGTAGACTGTTAGGGACATAACTCCCGTGGAGGAAAGTGCGAATGGAGACTGTTGTATTCAATCCCGATGCAATTTCTGTGTTTCATCAACACTCTGATAGACCACAGATTACAGAATGACAACAGATGTGCATCGGAAACTACTACTGGTCTTCCAGGGAACGATCAAAGCGTAGACTGTTAGAGACATTACTCCCATGGAGGAAAGTGCGCATGGTGACTGTTGTATTCAATCCCGATGCATTTTCTGTGTTTCATCAACACTCTGATAGTCCACAGATTACAGAATGCCACCAGATGTGCATCGGAAACTACTACTGGTCTTCCAGGGAACGATCAATGCGTAGACTGTTTGAAACATTACTTTTATGGAGGAATGTGCGCATGGTGACTGTTGTATTCAATCCCGATGCAATTTCTGTGTTTCATCAACACTCGGATAGTCTACATATTACAGAATGCCTCCAGATGTGCATCGGAAACTGCTACTGGTCTTCCAGGGAACGATCATAGCGTAGACTGTTTGAGACATTACTTTTATGGAGGAATGTGGGCATGGTGACTGTTGTATTCAATCCCGATGCAATTTCTGTGTTTCATCAACACTCGGATAGTCTACATATTACAGAATGCCTCCAGATGTGCATCGGAAACTGCTACTGGTCTTCCAGGGAACGATAAAAGCGTAAACTCTTTGAGACATTACTCCCATGGAGGGAAGTGCGCATGGTGACTGTTGTATTCAATCCCCATGCATTTTCTGTGTTTCATCAACACTCTGATAGTCCACAGATTACAGAATGCCAAGAGATGTGGATAGGAACTTTTACTGGTCTTCCAGGGAACGATGGAACCGCAGACTGTTTCAGACATTACTCCCATGGAGGAAAGTGCGGATGGTGACTGTTGTATTCAATACCAATGCAATTTCTATGTTTCATCAACACTCTGATAGTCCACAGATTACAGAATGCCACCAGATGTGCATCGGAAACTACTGCTGGTCTTCCAGGGAACGATCAAAGCGTAGACTGTTTGAGACATTACTTTTATGGAGTAATGTGCGCATGGTGACTGTTGTATTCAATATGGATGCAATTTCTGTGTTTCATCAACACTCTGATATTCCACAGATTTCAGAATGCCTCCAGATGTGCAACGGAAACTGCTACTGGTCTTCCAGGGAACGATCAAAGCGTAAACTCGTTGAGACATTACTCCCATGGAGAAAGTGCGCATGGTGACTGTTGTATTCAATCCCGATGCAATTACTGTGTTTCATCAAAACTCTGATAGTCTACACATTACAGAATGCGACCAGATGTGCATCGGAAACTACTACTGGTCTTCCAGGAAACGATCAAAGCGTAGATTGTTTGAGACATTACTCCCGTACAGGAAAGTGCGCATGGTGACTGTTGTATTCAATCCCGATGCAATTTCTGTGTTTCATCAACATTCTGATAGTCCACAGATTACAGAATGCCTCCAGATGTGCATCGGAAACTACTACTGGTCTTCCAGGGAACGATCAAAGCGTAGATTGTTTGAGACATTACTCCCGTACAGGAAAGTGCGCATGGTGACTGTTGTATTCAATCCCGATGCAATTTCTGTGTTTCATCAACACTCTGATGGGCCACAGATTACAGAATGCCTCCAGATGTGCATCGGGAACTACTACTGGTCTTCCAGGGAACGATCAAAGCGTAGACTGCTTGAGACATTACTTTTATGGAGTATGTGCGCATAGTGACTGTTGTATTCAATATCGATGCAATTTCTGTGTTTCATCAACACTCTGATATTCCACAGATTTCAGAATGCGTCCAGATGTGCATCGGAAACTGTTACTGGTCTTCCAGGGAACGATCAAAGCGTAAACTCGTTGAGACATTACTCCCATGGAGGAAAGTGCGCAAGGTGACTGTTGTATTCAACCCCAATGCATTTTCTGTGTTTCATCAACACTCTGACAGTCCACAGATTACAGAATGCCACGAGGTGTGGATCGGAAACTACTACTGGTCTTCCAGGGAACGATCAAAGCGTAGACTGTTTCAGACATTACTCCCATGGAGGAAAGTGCGGATGGTGACTGTTGTATTCAATCCCAATGCAATTTCTATGTTTCATCAACACTCTGATAGTCCACAGATTACAGAATGCCACCAGATGTGCATCGGAAACTACTGCTGGTCTTCCAGGGAACGATCAAAGCGTAGACTGTTTGAGACATTACTTTTATGGAGGAATGTGCGCATGGTGACTGTTGTATTCAATCCCGATGCAATTTCTGTGTTTCATCAACACTCGGATAGTCTACATATTACAGAATGCCTACAGATGTGCATCGGAAACTGCTACTGGTCTTCCAGAGAACGATCAAAGCGTAAACTCTTTGAGACATTACTCCCATGGAGGGAAGTGCGCATGGTGACTGTTGTATTCAATCCTGATGCATTTTCTGTGTTTCATCAACACTCTGATAGTCCACAGATTACAGAATGCCAAGAGATGTGGATCGGAAACTTTTACTGGTCTTCCAGGGAACGATGGAACCGCAGACTGTTTCAGACATTACTCCCATGGAGCAAAGTGCGGATGGTGACTGTTGTATTCAATCCCAATGCAATTTCTGTGTTTCATCAAAACTCTGATAGTCCACTGATTACAGAATGCCACCAGATGTGCATCGGAAACTACTACTGGTCTTCCAGGGAACGATCAAAGCGCAGACTGTTTGAGACACTACTTTTATGGAGGAATGTGCGCATGATGACTGTTGTATTCAATCCCGAAGCAATTTCTGTGTTTCATCAGCACTCTGATAGTCCACAGATTACAGAATGCCTCCAGTTATGCATCGGTGACTACTACTGGTCTTCCAGGGAACGATCAAAGCGTAGACTGTTTGAGACATACCTCCCGTGGAGGAAACTACGCATGGTGATTGTTGTATTCAAACCCGATGCAATTACTGTGTTTCATCAACACTCTGATAGTCCACAGATTACAGAATGCCACCAGATGTGCATCGGAAACTACTACTGGTCTTCCAGGGAACGATCAAAGCGTAGACTGTAAGAGACATTACTCCCATGGAGGAAAGTGCGCATGGTGACTGTTGTATTCAATCCCGATGCAATTACTGTGTTTCATCAACACTCTGATAGTCTACACATTACAGAATGCGACCAGATGTGCATCGGAAACTACTACTGGTCTTCCAGGGAACGATCAAAGCGTAGACTGTTTGAGACATTACTCCCGTACAGGAAAGTGCTCATGGTGACTGTTGTATTCAATCACGATGCAATTTCTGTGTTTCATCAGCATTCTGATAGGCAACATATTACAGAATGCCTCCAGATGTGCATCGGAAACTACTACTGGTCTTCCAGGGAACGATCAAAGCGTAGACTGTTTAAGACATTACTCTCATGGAGGAAAGTGCGCATGGTGACTGTTGTATTCAATCCCGATGCAATTTCTGTGTTTCATCAACACTCTCATGGGCCACAGATTACAGAATGCTTCCAGATGTGCATCGGGAACTACTACTGGTCTTCCAGGGAACGATCAAAGCGTAGACTGCTTGAGACATTACTTTTATGGATTATGTGCGCATGGTGACTGTTGTATTCAGTATCGATGCAATTTCTGTGTTTCATCAACACTCTGATATTCCACAGATTTCAGAATGCCTCCAGATGTGCATCGGAAACTGTTACTGGTCTTCCAGGGAACGATCAAAGCGTAAACTCGTTGAGACATTACTCCCATGGAGGAAAGTGCGCATGGTGACTGTTGTATTCAATCCCAATGCATTTTCTGTGTTTCATCAACACTCTGACAGTCCACAGATTACAGAATGCCACGAGGTGTGGATCGGAAACTACTACTGGTCTTCCAGGGAACGATGAAAGCGTAGACTGTTTCAGACATTACTCCCATGGAGGAAAGTGCGGATGGTGACTGTTGTATTCAATCCCAATGCAATTTCTATGTTTCATCAACACTCTGATAGTCCACAGATTACAGAATGCCTCCAGATGTGCATCGGGATCTACTACTGGTCTTCCAGGGAACGATCAAAGCGTAGACTGCTTGAGACATTACATTTATGGAGTAATGTGCGCATGGTGACTGTTGTATTCAATATGGATGCAATTTCTGTGTTTCATCAACACTCTGATATTCCACAGATTTCAGAATGCCTCCAGATGTGCAACGGAAACTGCTACTGGTCTTCCAGGGAACGATCAAAGCGTAAACTCGTTGAGACATTACTTCCATGGAGGAAAGTGCGCATGGTGACTGTTGTATTCAATCCCGATGCATTTTCTGTGTTTCATCAACACTCTGATAGTCCACAGATTACAGAATGCCACCAGATGTGCATCGGAAACTACTACTGGTCTTCCAGGGAACGATCAAAGCGTAGACTGGTTGAGACACTACTTTTATGGATGAATGTGCGCATGATGACTGTTGTATTCAATCCCGAAGCAATTACTGTGTTTCATCAGCACTCTCATATTCCACAGATTACAGAATGCCTCCAGATATGCTTCGGAGACTACTACTGGTCTTCCAGGGAACGATCAAAGCGTAGACTGTTTGAGACATACCTCCTGTGGAGGAAAGTGCGCATCGTGACTGTTGTATTCAATCCCGATGCAATTTCTGTGTTCCATCTACACTCTGATAGTCCACAGACTACAGAATGCCCCCAGATGTGCATCGGAAGCTACTACTGGTCTTCCAGTAAAAGATCAAAGCGTAGACTTTTTGAGACATAACGCCCATGGAGGACACTGCGCATGGAGACTGTTGTATAGAATCCCGATTCAATTTCTGTTTTGCATCAACACTCTGACAGTCCACAGAGTACAGAAAGCCTCCAGATGTGCATCGGAAACTACTACTGGTCTTCCAGGGAACGATCAAATCGTAGCCGGTTTGAGAATTACTCCCATGAAGGAAAGTGCGCATGGTGACTGTTGTATTCAATGCCGATGCAATTTCTGTGTTTCATAAAAACTCTGATACTCCACAGATTACAGAATGCCTCCAGATGTGCATCGGAAACTACTACTGGTCGTCCAGGGAACGATCAAAGCGTAGACTCTTTCAGACATTACTCCCATGGAGGAAAGTGCAGTTGGTGACTGTTGTTTTCAATCCCGATGCAATTTCTGTGTTTCGTCAACACTCTGATAGGACACAGATTACAGAATGCCACCAGATGTTCATCGGAAACTACTACTGGTCTTCCAGGGAACGATCAAATCGTAGACTGTTTGAGACATTACTACCGTGGAGGAAAGTGCGCATGGTGACTGTTGTATTCAGTCCCGATGCAATTTCTGTGTTTCATCAACACTCTGATAGTCCATAGATTACAGAATGTCTCCAGATGTTCATCGGAAACTACTACTGGTCTTCCAGGGAACGTTCAAAGTGTAGACTATATGAGACATTACTTTTATGGAGGTATGTGAACATGGTGAATGATGTATTCAATCCCGATGCAATTTCTGTGTTACATCAACACTCTGATAGTCCTCAGATTACAGAATGCCTCCAGATGTGCATCGGAAACTACTACTGGTCTTCCAGGGAACGATCAAAGCGTTGACTGTTTGAGACATACCTCCCGTGGAGGAAAGTGCGCATGGTGACTGTTGTATTCAATCCCGATGCAATTTCTGTGTTTCATTAACACTCCGATAGTCCACAGATTACACAATGCCACCAGTTGTGCATCGGAAACTACTACTGGTCTTCCAGGGAACGATCAAAGCGTAGACAGTTTGAGACATACCTCCCATGGAGGAAAGTGCGCATGGTGACCGTTGTATTCAATCCCGGTGCAATGTCTGTGTTTCATCAACACTGTGGTAGTCCAATGATTACAGAATGCCCCCAGATGTTCATCGGAAACTACTACTGGTCTTCCAGGGAACGTTCAATGCGTAGACTCTTTGAGACATTACTACCTTGGAGGAAAGTGCGCATGGTGACTGTTGTATTCAATCCCGATGCAATTTCTGTGTTTCATCAACACTCTGATAGTCTACAATTTACAGAAGGCCTCCAGATGTTCATCGGAAACTACTGCTGGTCTTCCAGGGAACGATCAAAGCGTAGACTGTTTGAGACATTACTTTTATCTAGGAATGTGCGCATGGTGACTGTTGTATTCAATCCCGATGCAATTTCTGTGTTTCATCAACACTCTGATAGTCCTCAGATTGCAGAATGCCTCCAGATGTGCATCGGAAACTACTACTGGTCTTCCAGGGATCGATCAAAGCGTAGACTGATTGACACACACCTCCCGTGGAGGAAAGTGCGCATGGTGACTGTTGTATTCAATCCCGATGCAATTTCTGTGTTTAATCAACACTCTGATACTCCACAGATTACAGAATGCCTACAGATGTGCATCGGAAACTACTACTGGTCTTTCAGCTAACGATCAAAGCGTAGACTGTTTGAGATATTACTCCCATGGAGGAAAGTGCGCATGGTGACTGTTGTATTCAATCCCGATGCAATTTCTGTGTTTCATCAACACTCTTATAGTCCACAGATTACAGAATGCCTCCAGAAGTGCATCGGAAACCACTACTGTTCTTACAGGGAACGATCAAAGCGTAAACACCTTGAGACATTACTCCCATGAAGGAAAGTGCGCATGGTGACTGTTGTATTCAATCCACGCATTTTCTGTGTTTCATCAACACACTGATAGTCCACAGATTACAGAATGCCACGAGATGTGCATCGGAAACTACTACTGGTCTTCCAAGGAACGATCAAAGCGTAGACTATTTGAGACATTACTTTTATGGAGGAATGTGCGCATGGTGACTGTTGTATTCAATCCCAATGCAATTTCTGTGTTTCATCAACACTCTGATAGTCTACAATTTACAGAAGGCCTCCAGATGTTCATCGGAAACTACTACTGGTCTTCCAGGGAACGATCAAAGCGTAGACTCTTTCAGACATTACTCCCATGGAGGTAGTGCGGTTGGTGACTGTTGTATTCAATCCCGATGCAATTTCTGTGTTACGTCAACACTCTGATAGGACACAGATTACAGAATGCCACCAGATGTTCATCGGAAACTACTACTGGTCTTCCAGGGAACGATCATAGCGTAGACTCTTTCAGACATTACTCCCATGGAGGAAAGTGCGGATGGTGACTGTTGTATTCAATCCCGATGCAATTTCTGTGTTTCATCAGCACTCTGATAGTCCACAGACTACAGAATGCCTCCAGATGTGCATTGGAACTACTACTGGTCTTCCAGAGAAAGATCAAAGCGTTGACTCCTTGAGACATAACTCCCATGGAAGAAACTGCGGATGGAGACTGTTGTATTCAATCCCGATGCAATTTCTGTGTTTCATCAACACTCTGACAGTCCACAGAGTACAGAAAGCCTCCATATGTGCATCGGAAACTACTACTGGTCTTCCAGGGAACGATCAAAGCGTAGCCGGTTTGAGAATTACTCCCATGAAGGAAAGTGCGCATGGTGACTGTTGTATTCAATGCCGATGCAATTTCTGTGCTTCATCAACACTCTGATACTCCACAGATTACAGAATGCCTCCAGATGTGCATCGGAAACTACTACTGGTCTTCCAGGGAACGATCAAAGCGTAGACTCTTTCAGACATTACTCCCATGGAGGAAAGTGCGGTTGGTGACTGTTGTATTCAATCCCGATGCAATTTCTGTGTTTCGTCAACACTCTGATAGGACACAGATTACAGAATGCCACCAGATGTTCATCGGAAACTACTACTGGTCTTCCAGGGAACGATCAAATCGTAGACTGTTTGAGACATTACTACCGTGGAGGAAAGTGCGCATGGTGACTGTTGTATTCAGTCCCGACGCAATTTCTGTGTTTCATCAACACTCTGATAGTCCATAGATTACAGAATGTCTCCAGATGTTCATCGGAAACTACTACTGTTCTTCCAGGGAACGTTCAAAGTGTAGACTATTTGAGACATTACTTTTATGGAGGTATGTGCGCATGGTAAATGATGTATTCAATCCCGATGCAATTTCTGTGTTACAACAACACTCTGATAGTCCTCAGATTACAGAATGCCTCCAGATGTGCATCGGAAACTACTACTGGTCTTCCAGGGAACGATCAAAGCGTTGACTGTTTGAGACATACCTCCCGTGGAGGAAAGTGCGCATGGTGACTGTTGTATTCAATCCCGATGCAATTTCTTTGTTTTATCAACACTCCGATAGTCCACAGATTATACAATGCCACCAGTTGTGCATCGGAAACTACTACTGGTCTTCCAGGGAACGATCAAAGCGTAGACAGTTTGAGACATACCTCCCATGGAGGAAAGAGCGCGTAGTGACCGTTGTATTCAATCCCGGTGCAATTTCTGTGTTTCATCAACACTGTGGTAGTCCAATGATTACAGAATGCCGCCAGATGTTCATCGGAAACTACTACTGGTCTTCCAGGGAACGTTCAATGCGTAGACTCTTTGAGACATTACTACCGTGGAGGAAAGTGCGCATGGTGACTGTTGTATTCAATCCCGATGCAATTTCTGTGTTTCATCAACACTCTGATAGTCTACAATTTACAGAAGGCCTCCAGATGTTCATCGGAAACTACTACTGGTCTTCCAGGGAACGATCAAAGCGTAGACTGTTTGAGACATTACTTTTATCTAGGAATGTGCGCATGGTGACTGTTGTATTCAATCCCGATGCAATTTCTGTGTTTCATCAACACTCTGATAGTCCTCAGATTGCAGAATGCCTCCAGATGTGCATCGGAAACTACTACTGGTCTTCCAGGGATCGATCAAAGCGTAGAGTGTTTGAGACACACCTCCCGTGGAGGAAAGTGCGCATGGTGACTCTTGTATTCAATCCCGATGCAATTTCTGTGTTTAATCAACACTCTGATACTCCACAGATTACAGAATGCCTACAGATGTGCATCGGAAGCTACTACTGGTCTTCCAGCTAACGATCAAAGCGTAGACTGTTTGAGATATTACTCCCATGGAGGAAAGTGCGCATGGTGATTGTTGTATCAATCACGATGCAATTTCTGTGTTTCATCAACACTCTGATAGTCCACAGATTACAGAATGCCTCCAGAAGTGCATCGGAAACTACTACTGTTCTTCCAGGGAACGATCAAAGCGTAAACTCCTTGAGACATTACTCCCATGGAGGAAAGTGCGCATGGTGACTGTTGTATTCAATCCCGATGCAATTTCTGTGTTTCATCAACACTCTTATAGTCCACAGATTACAGAATGCCTCCAGAAGTGCATCGGAAGCCACTACTGTTCTTCCAGGGAACGATCAAAGCGTAAACACCTTGAGACATTACTCCCATGAAGGAAAGTGCGCATGGTGACTGTTGTATTCAATCCACGCATTTTCTGTGTTTCATCAACACACTGATAGTCCACAGATTACAGAATGCCACGAGATGTGCATCGGAAACTACTACTGGTCTTCCAAGGAACGATCAAAGCGTAGACTATTTGAGACATTACTTTTATGGAGGAATATGCGCATGGTGACTGTTGTATTCAATCCCAATGCAATTTCTGTGTTTCATCAACACTCTGATAGTCCTCAGATTACAGAATGCCTCAAGATGTTCATCGGAAACTACTACTGGTCTTCCAGGGAACGTTCAAAGCGTAGACTATTTGAAACATTACTTTTATGGAGGAATGTGCGCATGGTGACTGTTGTATTCAATCGCAATGCAATTTCTGTGTTTCATCAACACTCTGATACTCCACAGATTACAGAATGCCTACAGATGTGCATCGGAAACTACTACTGGTCTTCCAGCTAACGATCAAAGCGTAGACTGTTTGAGATATTACTCCCATGGAGGAAAGTGCGCATTGTGATTGTTGTATTCAATCCCGGTGCAATTTCTGTGTTTCATCAACACTCTGATAGTCCACAGATTACAGAATGCCTACAGATGTGCATCGGAAACTACTACTGGTCTTCCAGCTAACGATCAAAGCGTAGACTGTTTGAGATATTACTCCCATGGAGGAAAGTGCGCATGGTGACTGTTGTATTCAATCCCGATGCAATTTCTGTGTTTCATCAACACTCTGATAGTCCACAGATTACAGAATGCCTCCAGAAGTGCATCGGAAACTACTACTGTTCTTCCAGGGAACGATCAAAGCGTAAACTCCTTGAGACATTACTCCCATGGAGGAAAGTACGCATGGTGACTGTTGTATTCAATCCATGAATTTTCTGTGTTTCATCAACACTCTGATAGTCCACAGATTACAGAATGCCACGAGATATGCATCGGAAACTACTACAGGCCTTCCAAGGAACGATCAAAGCGTAGACTCTTTCAGACATTACTCCCATGCAGGAAAGTGCGGATGGTGAATGTCGTATTCAATCCCGATGCAATTTCTGTGTTTCATCAACACTCTGATAGTCCACAGATTACAGAATGATACCGGATGTGCATCGGAAACTACTACTGGTCTTCCAGGGATCGATCAAAGCGTAGACTGTTTGAGACATACCTCCCGTGGAAGAAAGTGTGCTTATTACTCCCATGGAGGAAAGTGCGCATGGTGACTGTTGTATTCAATCCCGATGCAATTTCTGTGTTTCATCAACACTCTGATAGTCCACAGATTGCAGAATGCCTCCAGATGTGCATCGGAAACTACTACTGGTCTTCCAGGGAAAGATCAAAGCGTAGACTCTTTGAGACATAACTCCCATGGAGGAAATTGCGCATAAAGACTGTTGTATTCAATCCCGATGCAATCTCTGTGTATCATCAACACTCTGACAGTCCACAGAGTACAGAAAGCCTCCAGAGGTACATCGGAAACTACTACTGGTCTTCCAGGGAACGATCAAAGCGTAGACTGTTTGAGACATTACTCCCATGGAGCAATGTGCGCATGGTGGACCGTTGTATTCAATCCCGATGCAATTTCTGTGTTTCATCAAACACTCTGATAGTCCACAAATTACAGAATGCCTCCAGATGTTCATCGGAAACTACTACTGGTCTTCCAGGGAACGATCAAAGCGTTGAGTATTTGAGACAATACTCCCATGGAGGAAAGTGCGCATGGTGACTATTGTATTCAATCCCGATGCAATTTCTGTTTTTGCAAATACTCTGATAGTCCTCAGATTACAGAATGCTTCCAGATGTGCATCGGAAACTACTACCTGGTCTTCCAGGGAACGATCAAAACGTAGACTGTTTGAGATATTACTTTTATGGAGGAATGTGCGCATGGTGACTGTAGTATTCAATCCCAATGCAATATCTGTGTTTCATCAACACTCTGATAGTCCTCAGATTACAGAATGCCTCCAGAAGTGAATCGGAAACTACTACTGTTCTTCCAGGGAACGATCAAAGCGTAAACTCCTTGAGACATTACTCCCATGGAGGAAAGTGCGCATGGTGACTGTTGTATTCAATCCCGATGCAATTTCTGTGTTTCATCAACACTCTTATAGTCCACAGATTACAGAATGCCTCCAGAAGTGCATCGGAAGCCACAACTGTTCTTCCAGGGAACGATCAAAGCGTAAACACCTTGAGACATTACTCCCATGGAGGAAAGTGCGCATGGTGACTGTTGTAATCAATCCATGCATTTTCTGTGTTTCATCAACACTCTTGATAGTCCACAGATTACAGAATGCCACGAGATGTGCATCGGAAACTACTACTGGCCTTCCAATGAACGATCAAAGCGTTAGACTCTTTCAGACATTACTCCCATGCAGGAAAGTGCGGATGGTGAATGTCGTATTCAATCCCGATGCAATTTCTGTGTTTCATGAACACTCTGATAGTCCACAGATTACAGAATGATACCGGATGTGCATCGGAAACTACTACTGGTCTTCCAGGGAGCGATCAAAGCGTAGACTGTTTGAGACATACCTCCCGTGGAAGAAAGTGCGCTTATTACTCCCATGGAGGAAAGTGCACATGGTGACTGTAGTATTCAATCCCGATGCAATTTCTGTGTTTCATCAACACTCAGATAGTCCACAGATTACAGAATGCCTCCAGATGTGCATCGGAAACTACTACTGGTCTTCCAGGGAAAGATCAAAGCTTAGACTCTTTGAGACATAACTCCATGGAGGAAATTGCGCATAAAGACTGTTGTATTCAATCCCGATGCAATTTCTGTGTTTCATCAACACTCTGACAGTCCACAGAGTACAGAAAGCCTCCAGAGGTGCATCGGAAACTACTACTGGTCTTCCAGGGAACGATCAAAGCGTAGACTGTTTGAGACATTACTCCCATGGAGGAATGTGCGCATGGTGACTGTTGTATTCAATCCCGATGCAATTTCTATGCTTCATCAACACTCTGATAGTTCACAAATTACAGAATGCCTCCAGATGATCATCGGAAACTACTACTGTTCTTCCAGGAACGATCAAAGCGTAATCTCCTTGAGACATTACTCCCATGAAGGAAAGTGCGCATGGTGACTGTTGTATTCAATCCACGCATTTTCTGTGTTTCATCAACACACTGATAGTCCACAGATTACAGAATGCCACGAGATGTGCATCGGAAACTACTACTGGTCTTCCATGGAACGATCAAAGCGTAGACTATTTGAGACATTACTTTTATGGAGGAATATGCGCATGGTGACTGTTGTATTCAATCCCAATGCAATTTCTGTGTTTCATCAACACTCTGATAGTCCTCAGATTACAGAATGCCTCAAGATGTTCGTCGGAAACTACTACTGGTCTTCCAGGGAACGTTCAAAGCGTAGACTATTTGAAACATTACTTTTATGGAGGAATGTGCGCATGGTGACTGTTGTATTCAATCCCAATGCAATTTCTGTGTTTCATCAACACTCTGATAGTCCAACACGCGATCTAGTGTTCAAGATGTTCATCGGAAACTACTACTGGTCTTCCAGGGAACGTTCAAAGCGTAGACTATTTGAAACATTACTTTTATGGAGGAATGTGCGCATGGTGACTGTTGTATTCAATCGCAATGCAATTTCTGTGTTTCATCAACACTCTGATACTCCACAGATTACAGAATGCCTACAGATGTGCATCGGAAACTACTACTGGTCTTCCAGCTAACGATCAAAGCGTAGACTGTTTGAGATATTACTCCCATGGAGGAAAGTGCGCATGGTGATTGTTGTATTCAATCCCGGTGCAATTTCTGTGTTTCATCAACACTCTGATAGTCCACAGATTACAGAATGCCTACAGATGTGCATCGGAAACTACTACTGGTCTTCCAGCTAACGATCAAAGCGTAGACTGTTTGAGATATTACTCCCATGGAGGAAAGTGCGCATGGTGACTGTTGTATTCAATCCCGATGCAATTTCTGTGTTTCATCAACACTCTGATAGTCCACAGATTACAGAATGCCTCCAGAAGTGCATCGGAAACTACTACTGTTCTTCCAGGGAACGATCAAAGCGTAAACTCCTTGAGACATTACTCCCATGGAGGAAAGTACGCATGGTGACTGTTGTATTCAATCCATGCATTTTCTGTGTTTCATCAACACTCTGATAGTCCACAGATTACAGAATGCCACGAGATATGCATCGGAAACTACTACAGGCCTTCCAAGGAACGATCAAAGCGTAGACTCTTTCAGACATTACTCCCATGCAGGAAAGTGCGGATGGTGAATGTCGTATTCAATCCCGATGCAATTTCTGTGTTTCATCAACACTCTGATAGTCCACAGATTACAGAATGATACCGGATGTGCATCGGAAACTACTACTGGTCTTCCAGGGATCGATCAAAGCGTAGACTGTTTGAGACATACCTCCCGTGGAAGAAAGTGTGCTTATTACTCCCATGGAGGAAAGTGCGCATGGTGACTGTTGTATTCAATCCCGATGCAATTTCTGTGTTTCATCAACACTCTGATAGTCCACAGATTGCAGAATGCCTCCAGATGTGCATCGGAAACTACTACTGGTCTTCCAGGGAAAGATCAAAGCGTAGACTCTTTGAGACATAACTCCCATGGAGGAAATTGCGCATAAAGACTGTTGTATTCAATCCCGATGCAATCTCTGTGTTTCATCAACACTCTGACAGTCCACAGAGTACAGAAAGCCTCCAGAGGTACATCGGAAACTACTACTGGTCTTCCAGGGAACGATCAAAGCGTAGACTGTTTGAGACATTACTCCCATGGAGCAATGTGCGCATGGTGACCGTTGTATTCAATCCCGATGCAATTTCTGTGTTTCATCAACACTCTGATAGTCCACAAATTACAGAATGCCTCCAGATGTTCATCGGAAACTACTACTGGTCTTCCAGGGAACGATCAAAGCGTTGAGTATTTGAGACAATACTCCCATGGAGGAAAGTGCGCATGGTGACTATTGTATTCAATCCCGATGCAATTTCTGTTTTTGCAAATACTCTGATAGTCCTCAGATTACAGAATGCTTCCAGATGTGCATCGGAAACTACTACTGGTCTTCCAGGGAACGATCAAAACGTAGACTGTTTGAGATATTACTTTTATGGAGGAATGTGCGCATGGTGACTGTAGTATTCAATCCCAATGCAATATCTGTGTTTCATCAACACTCTGATAGTCCTCAGATTACAGAATGCCTCCAGAAGTGAATCGGAAACTACTACTGTTCTTCCAGGGAACGATCAAAGCGTAAACTCCTTGAGACATTACTCCCATGGAGGAAAGTGCGCATGGTGACTGTTGTATTCAATCCCGATGCAATTTCTGTGTTTCATCAACACTCTTATAGTCCACAGATTACAGAATGCCTCTAGAAGTGCATCGGAAGCCACTACTGTTCTTCCAGGGAACGATCAAAGCGTAAACACCTTGAGACATTACTCCCATGGAGGAAAGTGCGCATGGTGACTGTTGTATTCAATCCATGCATTTTCTGTGTTTCATCAACACTCTGATAGTCCACAGATTACAGAATGCCACGAGATGTGCATCGGAAACTACTACTGGCCTTCCAATGAACGATCAAAGCGTAGACTCTTTCAGACATTACTCCCATGCAGGAAAGTGCGGATGGTGAATGTCGTATTCAATCCCGATGCAATTTCTGTGTTTCATGAACACTCTGATAGTCCACAGATTACAGAATGATACCGGATGTGCATCGGAAACTACTACTGGTCTTCCAGGGAGCGATCAAAGCGTAGACTGTTTGAGACATACCTCCCGTGGAAGAAAGTGCGCTTATTACTCCCATGGAGGAAAGTGCACATGGTGACTGTTGTATTCAATCCCGATGCAATTTCTGTGTTTCATCAACACTCTGATAGTCCACAGATTACAGAATGCCTCCAGATGTGCATCGGAAACTACTACTGGTCTTCCAGGGAAAGATCAAAGCTTAGACTCTTTGAGACATAACTCCCATGGAGGAAATTGCGCATAAAGACTGTTGTATTCAATCCCGATGCAATTTCTGTGTTTCATCAACACTCTGACAGTCCACAGAGTACAGAAAGCCTCCAGAGGTGCATCGGAAACTACTACTGGTCTTCCAGGGAACGATCAAAGCGTAGACTGTTTGAGACATTACTCCCATGGAGGAATGTGCGCATGGTGACTGTTGTATTCAATCCCGATGCAATTTCTATGCTTCATCAACACTCTGATAGTTCACAAATTACAGAATGCCTCCAGATGATCATCGGAAACTACTACTGTTCTTCCAGGGAACGATCAAAGCGTAATCTCCTTGAGACATTACTCCCATGAAGGAAAGTGCGCATGGTGACTGTTGTATTCAATCCACGCATTTTCTGTGTTTCATCAACACACTGATAGTCCACAGATTACAGAATGCCACGAGATGTGCATCGGAAACTACTACTGGTCTTCCAAGGAACGATCAAAGCGTAGACTATTTGAGACATTACTTTTATGGAGGAATATGCGCATGGTGACTGTTGTATTCAATCCCAATGCAATTTCTGTGTTTCATCAACACTCTGATAGTCCTCAGATTACAGAATGCCTCAAGATGTTCGTCGGAAACTACTACTGGTCTTCCAGGGAACGTTCAAAGCGTAGACTATTTGAAACATTACTTTTATGGAGGAATGTGCGCATGGTGACTGTTGTATTCAATCCCAATGCAATTTCTGTGTTTCATCAACACTCTGATAGTCTACAATTTACAGGAGGCCTCCAGATGTTCATCGGAAACTACTACTAGTCTTCCAGGGAACGATCAAAGCGTAGACTGTTTGAGACATTACTTTTATGGAGGAATGTGCGCATGGTTACTGTTGTATTCAATCCCGATGCAATTTCTGTGTTTCATCAACACTCTGATAGTCCTCAGATTACAGAATGCCTCCAGAAGTGAATCGGAAACTACTACTGTTCTTCCAGGGAACGATCAAAGCGTAAACTCCTTGAGACATTACTCCCATGGAGGAAAGTGCGCATGGTGACTGTTGTATTCAATCCCGATGCAATTTCTGTGTTTCATCAACACTCTTATAGTCCACAGATTACAGAATGCCTCCAGAAGTGCATCGGAAGCCACTACTGTTCTTCCAGGGAACGATCAAAGCGTAAACACCTTGAGACATTACTCCCATGAAGGAAAGTGCGCATGGTGACTGTTGTATTCAATCCACGCATTTTCTGTGTTTCATCAACACACTGATAGTCCACAGATTACAGAATGCCACCAGATGTGCATCGGAAACTACTACTGGTCTTCCAAGGAACGATCAAAGCGTAGACTATTTGAGACATTACTTTTATGGAGGAATATGCGCATGGTGACTGTTGTATTCAATCCCAATGCAATTTATGTGTTTCATCAACACTCTGATAGTCCTCAGATTACAGAATGCCTCAAGATGTTCATCGGAAACTACTACTGGTCTTCCAGGGAACGTTCAAAGCGTAGACTATTTGAAACATTACTTTTATGGAGGAATGTGCGCATGGTGTCTGTTGTATTCAATCCCAATGCAATTTCTGTGTTTCATCAACACTCTGATAGTCTACAATTTACAGAAGGCCTCCAGATGTTCATCGGAAACTACTACTGGTCTTCCAGGGAACGATCAAAGCGTAGACTGTTTGAGACATTACTTTTATGGAGGAATGTGCGCATGGTTACTGTTGTATTCAATCCCGATGCAGTTTGTGTGTTTCATCAACACTCTGATAGTCCTCAGATTACAGAATGCCTCCAGAAGTGCATCGGAAACTACTACTGTTCTTCCAGGGAACGACCAAAGCGTAAACTCCTTGAGACATTACTCCCATGGAGGAAAGTGCGCATGGTGACTGTTGTATTCAATCCATGCATTTTCTGTGTTTCATTAACACTCTGATAGTCCACAGATTACAGAATGCCACGAGATATGCATCGGAAACTACTACTGGCCTTCCAAGGAACGATCAAAGCGTAGACTCTTTCAGACATTACTCCCATGCAGGAAAGTGCGGATGGTGAATGTCGTATTCAATCCCGATGCAATTTCTGTGTTTAATCAACACTCTGATACTCCACAGATTAAAGAATGACTACAGATGTGCATCGGAAACTACTACTGGTCTTCCAGCTAACGATCAAAGCGTAGACTGTTTGAGATATTACTCCCATGGAGGAATGTGCGCATGGTGATTGTTGTATTCAATCCCGATGCAATTTCTGTGTTTCATCAACACTCTGATAGTCCACAGATTACAGAATGCCTCCAGAAGTGCATCGGAAACTACTACTGTTCTTCCAGGGAACGATCAAAGCGTAAACTCCTTGAGACATTACTCCCATGGAGGAAAGTGCGCATGGTGACTGTTGTATTCAATCCCGATGCAATTTCTGTGTTTCATCAACACTCTTATAGTCCACAGATTACAGAATGCCTCCAGAAGTGCATCGGAAGCCACTACTGTTCTTCCAGGGAACGATCAAAGCGTAAACACCTTGAGACATTACTCCCATGAAGGAAAGTGCGCATGGTGACTGTTGTATTCAATCCACGCATTTTCTGTGTTTCATCAACACACTGATAGTCCACAGATTACAGAATGCCACAAGATGTGCGTCGGAAACTACTACTGGTCTTCCAAGGAACGATCAAAGCGTAGACTATTTGAGACATTACTTTTATGGAGGAATATGCGCATGGTGACTGTTGTAATCAATCCCAATGCAATTTCTGTGTTTCATCAACACTCTGATAGTCCTCAAACTACAGAATGCCTCAAGATGTTCATCGGAAACTACTACTGGTCTTCCAGGGAACGTTCAAAGCGTAGACTATTTGAAACATTACTTTTATGGAGGAATGTGCGCATGGTGACTGTTGTATTCAATCGCAATGCAATTTCTGTGTTTCATCAACACTCTGATAGTCTACAATTTACAGAAGGCCTCCAGATGTTCATCGGAAACTACTACTGGTCTTCCAGGGAACGATCAAAGCGTAGACTGTTTGAGACATTACTTTTGTGGAGAAATGTGCGCATGGTTACTGTTGTATTCAATCCCGATGCAATTTCTGTGTTTCATCAACACTCTGATAGTCCTCAGATTACAGAATGCCTCCAGATGTGCATCGGAAACTACTACTGGTCTTCCAGGGATCGATCAAAACGTAGACTGTTTGAGACATACCTCCCGTGGAGGAAGTGCGCATGGTGACTGTTGTATTCAATCCCGATGCAATTTCTGTGTTTCATCAACACTCTGATACTCCACAGATTACAGAATGCCTACAGATGTGCATCGGAAACTACTACTGGTCTTCCAGCTAACGATCAAAGCGTAGACTGTTTGAGATATTACTCCCATGGAGGAAAGTGCGCATGGTGATTGTTGTATTCAATCCCGATGCAATTTCTGTGTTTCATCAACACTCTGATAGTCCACAGATTACAGAATGCCTCCAGAAGTGCATCGGAAACTACTACTGTTCTTCCAGGGAACGATCAAAGCGTAAACTCCTTGAGACATTACTCCCATGGAGGAAAGTGCGCATGGTGACTGTTGTATTCAGTCCTTGCATTTTCTGTGTTTCATCAACACTCTGATAGTCCACAGATTACAGAATGCCACGAGATATGCATCGGAAACTACTACTGGTCTTCCAGGGAGCGATCAAAGCGTAGACTGTTTGAGACATACCTCCCATGGAAGAAAGTGTGCTTATTACTCCCATGGAAGAAAGTGCGCATGGTGACTGTTGTATTCAATCCCGATGCAATTTCAGTGTTTCATCAACACTCTGATAGTCCACAGATTACAGAATGCCTCCAGATGTGCATCGGAAACTACTACTGGTCTTCCAGGGAAAGATCAAAGCGTAGACTCTTTGAGACATAACTCCCATGGAGGAAATTGCGCATAAAGACTGTTGTATTCAATCCCGATGCAATATCTGTGTTTCATCAACACTCTGACAGTCCACAGAGTACAGAAAGCCTCCAGAGGTACATCGGAAACTACTACTGGTCTTCCAGGGAACGATCAAAGCGTAGACTGTTTGAGACATTACTCCCATGGAGGAATGTGCGCATGGTGACCGTTGTATTCAATCCCGATGCAATTTCTGTGTTTCATCAACACTCTGATTGTCCACAAATTACATAATGCCTCCAGATGTTCATCGGAAACTACTACTGGTCTTCCAGGGAACGATCAAAGCGTTGAGTATTTGAGACAATACTCCCATGGAGGAAAGTGCGCATGGTGACTATTGTATTCAATCCCGATGCAATTTCTGTGTTTTGCAAATACTCTGATAGTCCTCAGATTACAGAATTCTTCCAGATGTGCATCGGAAACTACTACTGGTCTTCCAGGGAACGATCAAAGCGTAGACTGTTTGAGAATTACTCCCATGAAGGAAAGTGCGCAACGTGACTGTTGTATTCAATCCCGATGCAATTTCTGTGTTTCATCAACACTCTGATACTCCACAGATTACAGAATGCCTCCAGATGTGCATCGGAAACTACTACTGGTCTTCCAGGGAACGATCAAAGCGTAGACTGTTTGAGATATTACTTTTATGGAGGAATGTGCGCATGGTGACTGTAGTATTCAATCCCGAGGCAATATCTGTGTTTCATCAACACTCTGATAGTCCTCAGATTACAGAATGCCTCCAGATGTTCATCGGAAACTACTACTGGTCTTCCAGGGAACGATCAAAGGGTAGACTGTTTGAGATATTACTTTTATGGAGCAATGTGCGCATGGTGACTGTTGTATTCAATCCCAATGCAATTTCTGTGTTTCATCAACTCTCTGATAGTCCACAGATTACAGAATGCCTCCAGAAGTGCATCGGAAACTACTACTGTTCTCCCAGGGAACGATCAAAGCGTAAACTCCTTGAGACATTACTCCCATGGAGGAAAGTGCGCATGGTGACTGTTGTATTCAATCCATGCATTTTCTGTGTTTCATCAACACTCTGATTGTCCACAGATTACAGAATGCCACGAGATGTGCATCGGAAACTACTACTGGCCTTCCAAGGAACGATCAAAGCGTAGACTCTTTCAGACATTACTCCCATGCAGGAAAGTGCGGATGGTGAATGTCGTATTCAATCCCGATGCAATTTCTGTGTTTCATCAACACTCTGATAGTCCACAGATTATAGAATGATACCGGATGTGCATCGGAAACTACTACTGGTCTTCCAGGGAGCGATCAAAGCGTAGACTGTTTGAGACATACCTCCCGTGGAAGAAAGTGCGCTTATTACTCCCATGGAGGAAAGTGCGCATGGTGACTGTTGTATTCAATCCCGATGCAATTTCTGTGTTTCATCAACACTCTGATAGTCCACAGATTACAGAATGCCTCCAGATGTGCATCGGAAACTACTACTGGTCTTCCAGGGAAAGATCAAAGCGTAGACTCTTTGAGACATAACTCCCATGGAGGAAATTGCGCATAAAGACTGTTGTATTCAATCCCGATGCAATTTCTGTGTTTCATCAACATTCTGTCAGTCCACAGAGTACAGAAAGCCTCCAGAGGTGCATCGGAAACTACTACTGGTCTTCCAGGGAACGATCAAAGCGTAGACTGTTTGAGACATTACTCCCATGGAGGAATGTGCGCATGGTGACTGTTGTATTCAATCCCGATGCAATTTCTGTGATTGATCAACAATCTGATAGTCCACAAATTACAGAATGCCTCCAGATGATCATCGGAAACTACTACTGGTCTTCCAGGGAACGATCAAAGCGTTGAGTATTTGAGACATTACTCCCATGGAGGAAAGTGCGCATGGTGACTGTTGTATTCAATCCCGATGCAATTTCAGTGTTTCATCAACACTCTTATAGTCCACAGATTACAGAATGCCTCCAGAAGTGCATCGGAAACCACTACTGTTCTTCCAGGGAACGATCAAAGCGTAGACTGTTAGAGACATTACTCCCATGGAGGAAAGTGCGGATGGTGACTATTGTATTCAATCCCGATGCAATTTCTGTGTTTCATCAACACTCTGATAGTCCACAGACTACAGAATGCCTCCAGATGTGCATTGGAAGCTACTACTGGTCTTCCAGAGAAAGATCAAAGCGTAGACTCCTTGAGACATAACTCCCATGGAGGAAACTGCGGATGGAGACTGTTGTATTCAATCCCGATGCAATTTCTCTGTTTCATCAACACTCTGACAGTCCACAGAGTACAGAAAGCCTCCAGATGTGCATCGGAAACTACTACTGGTCTTCCAGGGAACGATCAAAGCGTAGCCGGTTTGAGAATTACTCCCATGAAGGAAAGTGCGCATGGTGACTGTTGTATTCAATGCCGATGCAATTTCTGTGTTTCATCAACACTCTGATACTCCACAGATCACAGAATGCCTCCAGATGTGCATCGGAAACTACTACTGGTCTTCCAGGGAACGATCAAAGCGTAGACTCTTTCAGACATTACTCCCATGGAGGAAAGTGCGGTTGGTGACTGTTGTATTCAATCCCGATGCAATTTCTGTGTTTCGTCAACACTCTGATAGGACACAGATTACAGAATGCCACCAGACGTTCATCGGAAACTACTACTGGTCTTCCAGGGAACGATCAAATCGTAGACTGTTTGAGACATTACTACCGTGGAGGAAAGTGCGCATGGTGACTGTTGTATTCAGTCCCGATGCAATTTCTGTGTTTCATCAACACTCTGATAGTCCATAGATTACAGAATGTCTCCAGATGTTCATCGGAAACTACTACTGGTCTTCCAGGGAACGATCAAAGCGTTGACTGGTTGAGACATACCTCCCGTGGAGGAAAGTGCGCATGGTGACTGTTGTATTCAATCCCGATGCAATTTCTGTGTTTCATCAACACTCCGATAGTCCACAGATTACACAATGCCACCAGTTGTGCATCGGAAACTACTACTGGTCTTCCAGGGAACGATCAAAGCGTAGACAGTTTGAGACATACCTCCCATTTAGGAAAGTGCGCATGGTGACCGTTGTATTCAATCCCGGTGCAATTTCTGTGTTTCATCAACACTGTGGTAGTCCAATGATTACAGAATGCCGCCAGATGTACATCGGAAACTACTACTGGTCTTCCAGGGAACGTTCAATGCGTAGACTCTTTGAGACATTACTACCGTGGAGGAAAGTGAGCATGGTGATTGTTGTATTCAATCCCGATGCAATTTCTGTGTTTCATCAACACTCTGATAGTCTACAATTTACAGAAGGCCTCCAGATGTTCATCGGAAACTACTACTGGTCTTCCAGGGAACGATCAAAGCGTAGACTGTTTGAGAATTACTCCCATGAAGGAAAGTGCGCAACGTGACTGTTGTATTCAATCCCGATGCAATTTCTGTGTTTCATCAACACTCTGATACTCCACAGATTACAGAATGCCTCCAGATGTGCATCGGAAACTACTACTGGTCTTCCAGGGAACGATCAAAGCGTAGACTGTTTGAGATATTACTTTTATGGAGGAATGTGCGCATGGTGACTGTAGTATTCAATCCCGAGGCAATATCTGTGTTTCATCAACACTCTGATAGTCCTCAGATTACAGAATGCCTCCAGATGTTCATCGGAAACTACTACTGGTCTTCCAGGGAACGATCAAAGCGTAGACTGTTTGAGATATTACTTTTATGGAGCAATGTGCGCATGGTGACTGTTGTATTCAATCCCAATGCAATTTCTGTGTTTCATCAACTCTCTGATAGTCCACAGATTACAGAATGCCTCCAGAAGTGCATCGGAAACTACTACTGTTCTCCCAGGGAACGATCAAAGCGTAAACTCCTTGAGACATTACTCCCATGGAGGAAAGTGCGCATGGTGACTGTTGTATTCAATCCATGCATTTTCTGTGTTTCATCAACACTCTGATAGTCCACAGATTACAGAATGCCACGAGATGTGCATCGGAAACTACTACTGGCCTTCCAAGGAACGATCAAAGCGTAGACTCTTTCAGACATTACTCCCATGCAGGAAAGTGCGGATGGTGAATGTCGTATTCAATCCCGATGCAATTTCTGTGTTTCATCAACACTCTGATAGTCCACAGATTATAGAATGATACCGGATGTGCATCGGAAACTACTACTGGTCTTCCAGGGAGCGATCAAAGCGTAGACTGTTTGAGACATACCTCCCGTGGAAGAAAGTGCGCTTATTACTCCCATGGAGGAAAGTGCGCATGGTGACTGTTGTATTCAATCCCGATGCAATTTCTGTGTTTCATCAACACTCTGATAGTCCACAGATTACAGAATGCCTCCAGATGTGCATCGGAAACTACTACTGGTCTTCCAGGGAAAGATCAAAGCGTAGACTCTTTGAGACATAACTCCCATGGAGGAAATTGCGCATAAAGACTGTTGTATTCAATCCCGATGCAATTTCTGTGTTTCATCAACATTCTGTCAGTCCACAGAGTACAGAAAGCCTCCAGAGGTGCATCGGAAACTACTACTGGTCTTCCAGGGAACGATCAAAGCGTAGACTGTTTGAGACATTACTCCCATGGAGGAATGTGCGCATGGTGACTGTTGTATTCAATCCCGATGCAATTTCTGTGTTTGATCAACAATCTGATAGTCCACAAATTACAGAATGCCTCCAGATGATCATCGGAAACTACTACTGGTCTTCCAGGGAACGATCAAAGCGTTGAGTATTTGAGACATTACTCCCATGGAGGAAAGTGCGCATGGTGACTGTTGTATTCAATCCCGATGCAATTTCTGTGTTTCATCAACACTCTTATAGTCCACAGATTACAGAATGCCTCCAGAAGTGCATCGGAAACCACTACTGTTCTTCCAGGGAACGATCAAAGCGTAGACTGTTAGAGACATTACTCCCATGGAGGAAAGTGCGGATGGTGACTGTTGTATTCAATCCCGATGCAATTTCTGTGTTTCATCAACACTCTGATAGTCCACAGACTACAGAATGCCTCCAGATGTGCATTGGAAGCTTCTACTGGTCTTCCAGAGAAAGATCAAAGCGTAGACTCCTTGAGACATAACTCCCATGGAGGAAACTGCGGATGGAGACTGTTGTATTCAATCCCGATGCAATTTCTCTGTTTCATCAACACTCTGACAGTCCACAGAGTACAGAAAGCCTCCAGATGTGCATCGGAAACTACTACTGGTCTTCCAGGGAACGATCAAAGCGTAGCCGGTTTGGGAATTACTCCCATGAAGGAAAGTGCGCATGGTGACTGTTGTATTCAATGCCGATGCAATTTCTGTGTTTCATCAACACTCTGATACTCCACAGATCACAGAATGCCTCCAGATGTGCATCGGAAACTACTACTGGTCTTCCAGGGAACGATCAAAGCGTAGACTCTTTCAGACATTACTCCCATGGAGGAAAGTGCGGTTGGTGACTGTTGTATTCAATCCCGATGCAATTTCTGTGTTTCGTCAACACTCTGATAGGACACAGATTACAGAATGCCACCAGACGTTCGTCGGAAACTACTACTGGTCTTCCAGGGAACGATCAAATCGTAGACTGTTTGAGACATTACTACCGTGGAGGAAAGTGCGCATGGTGACTGTTGTATTCAGTCCCGATGCAATTTCTGTGTTTCATCAACACTCTGATAGTCCATAGATTACAGAATGTCTCCAGATGTTCATCGGAAACTACTACTGGTCTTCCAGGGAACGTTCAAAGTGTAGACTATTTGAGACATTACTTTTATGGAGGTATGTGCGCATGGTAAATGATGTATTCAATCCCGATGCAATTTCTGTGTTACATCAACACTCTGATAGTCCTCAGATTACAGAATGTCTCCAGATGTGCATCGGAAACTACTACTGGTCTTCCAGGGAACGATCAAAGCGTTGACTGGTTGAGACATACCTCCCGTGGAGGAAAGTGCGCATGGTGACTGTTGTATTCAATCCCGATGCAATTTCTGTGTTTCATCAACACTCCGATAGTCCACAGATTACACAATGCCACCAGTTGTGCATCGGAAACTACTACTGGTCTTCCAGGGAACGATCAAAGCGTAGACAGTTTGAGACATACCTCCCATTTAGGAAAGTGCGCATGGTGACCGTTGTATTCAATCCCGGTGCAATTTCTGTGTTTCATCAACACTGTGGTAGTCCAATGATTACAGAATGCCGCCAGATGTTCATCGGAAACTACTACTGGTCTTCCAGGGAACGTTCAATGCGTAGACTCTTTGAGACATTACTACCGTGGAGGAAAGTGAGCATGGTGACTGTTGTATTCATTCCCGATGCAATTTCTGTGTTTCATCAACACTCTGATAGTCTACAATTTACAGAAGGCCTCCAGATGTTCATCGGAAACTACTACTGGTCTTCCAGGGAACGATCAAAGCGTAGACTGTTTGAGACATTACTTTTAGCTAGGAATGTGCGCATGGTGACTGTTGTATTCAATCCCGATGCAATTTCTGTGTTTCATCAACACTCTGATAGTCCACAAATTACAGAATGCCTCCAGATGTCCATCGGAAACTACTACTGGTCTTCCAGGGAACGATCAAAGCCTTGAGTATTTGAGACAATACTCCCATGGAGGAAAGTGGGCATGGTGACTATTGTATTCAATCCCGATGCAATTTCTGTGTTTTGCAAATACTCTGATAGTCCTCAGATTACAGAATGCATCCAGATGTGCATCGGAAACTACTACTGGTCTTCCAGGGATCGATCAAAGCGTAGACTGTTTGAGACACACCTCCCGTGGAGGAAAGTGCGCATGGTGACTGTTGTATTCAATCCCGATGCAATTTCTGTGTTTAATCAACACTCTGATACTCCACAGATTAAAGAATGCCTACAGATGTGCATCGGAAACTACTACTGGTCTTCCAGCTAACGATCAAAGCGTAGACTGTTTGAGATATTACTCCCATGGAGGAAAGTGTGCATGGTGATTGTTGTATTTAATCCCGATGCAATTTCTGTGTTCCATCAACACTCTGATAGTCCACAGATTACAGAATGCCTCCAGATGTGCATTGGAAACTACTACTGGTCTTCCAGAGAAAGATCAAAGCGTAGACTCTTTGAGACATAACTCCCATGGAGGAAATTGCGCATAAAGACTGTTGTATTCAATCCCGATGCAATTTCTGTGTTTCATCAACACTCTGACGGTCCACAGAGTACAGAAAGCCTCCAGAGGTACATCGGAAACTACTACTGGTCTTCCAGGGAACGATCAAAGCGTAGACTGTTTCAGACATTACTCCCATGGAGGAATGTGCGCATGGTGACCGTTGTATTCAATCCCGATGCAATTTCTTTGTTTTGCAAATACTCTGATAGTCCTCAGATTACAGAATGCTTCCAGATGTGCATCGGAAACTACTACTGGTCTTCCAGGGAACGATCAAAGCGTAGACTGTTTGAGAATTACTCCCATGAAGGAAAGTGCGCAACGTGACTGTTGTATTCAATCCCGATGCAATTTCTGTGTTTCATCAACACTCTGATACTCCACAGATTACAGAATGCCTCCAGATGTGCATCGGAAACTACTACTGGTCTTCCAGGGAACGATCAAAGCGTAGACTGTTTGAGATATTAATTTTATGGACAAATGTGCGCATGGTGACTGTAGTATTCAATCCCGAGGCAATATCTGTGTTTCATCAACACTCTGACAGTCCTCAGATTACAGAATGCCTCCAGGTGTTCATCGGAAACTACTACTGGTCTTCCAGGGAACGATCAAAGCGTAGACTGTTTGAGATATTACTTTTATGGAGCAATGTGCGCATAGTGACTGTTGTATTCAATCCCAATGCAATTTCTGTGTTTCATCAACTCTCTGATAGTCCACAGATTACAGAATGCCTCCAGAAGTGCATCGGAAACTACTACTGTTCTCCCAGGGAACGATCAAAGCGTAAACTCCTTGAGACATTACTCCCATGGAGGAAAGTGCGCATGGTGACTGTTGTATTCAATCCATGCATTTTCTGTGTTTCATCAACACTCTGATAGTCCACAGATTACAGAATGCCACGAGATGTGCATCGGAAACTACTACTGGCCTTCCAAGGAACGATCAAAGTGTAGACTCTTTCAGACATTACTCCCATGCAGGAAAGTGCGGATGGTGAATGTCGTATTCAATCCCGATGCAATTTCTGTGTTTCATCAACACTCTGATAGTCCACAGATTACAGAATGATACCGGATGTGCATCGGAAACTACTACTGGTCTTCCAGGGAGCGACCAAAGCGTAGACTGTTTGAGACATACCTCCCGTGGAAGAAAGTGCGCTTATTACTCCCATGGAGGAAGGTGCGCATGGTGACTGTTGTATTCTATCCCGATGCAATTTCTGTGTTTCATCAACACTCTGATAGTCCACAGATTACAGAATGCCTCCAGATGTGCATCGGAAACTACTACTGGTCTTCCAGGGAAAGATCAAAGCGTAGACTCTTTGAGACATAACTCCCATGGAGGAAATTGCGCATAAAGACTGTTGTATTCAATCCCGAAGCAAATTTCTGTGTTTCATCAACACTCTGACAGTCCACAGAGTACAGAAAGCCTCCAGAGGTACATCGGAAACTACTACTGGTCTTCCAGGGAACGATCAAACCGTAGACTGTTTGAGACATTACTCCCATGGAGGAATGTGCGCATGGTGACCATTGTATTCAATCCCTATACAATTTCTGTGTTTCATCAACACTCTGATAGTCCACAAATTACAGAATGCCTCAAGATGTTCATCGGAAACTACTACTGGTCTTCCAGGGAACGATCAAAGCGTTGAGTATTTGAGACAATACTCCCATGGAGGAAAGTGCGCATGGTGACTATTGTATTCAATCCCGATGCAATTTCTGTGTTTTGCAAATACTCTGATAGTCCTCAGATTACAGAATGCTTCCAGATGTGCATCGGAAACTACTACTGGTCTTCCAGGGAACGATCAAAGCGTAGACTGTTTGAGAATTACTCCCATGAAGGAAAGTGCGCAACGTGACTGTTGTATCCAATCCCGATGCAATTTCTGTGTTTCATCAACACTCTGATACTCCACAGATTACAGAATGCCTCCAGATGTGCTTCGGAAACTACTACTGGTCTTCCAGGGAACGATCAAAGCGTAGACTGTTTGAGATATTACTTTTATGGAGGAATGTGCGCATGGTGACTGTAGTATTCAATCCCGAGGCAATATCTGTGTTTCATCAACACTCTGATAGTCCTCAGATTACAGAATGCCTCCAGATCTTCATCGGAAACTACTACTGGTCTTCCAGGGAACGATCAAAGCGTAGACTGTTTGAGATATTACTTTTATGGAGCAATGTGCGCATGGTGACTGTTGTATTCAATCCCAATGCAATTTCTGTGTTTCATCAACTCTCTGATAGTCCACAGATTACAGAATGCCTCCAGAAGTGCATCGGAAACTACTACTGTTCTCCCAGGGAACGATCAAAGCGTAAACTCCTTGAGACATTACTCCCATGGAGGAAAGTGCGCATGGTGACTGTTGTATTCAATCCACGCATTTTCTGTGTTTCATCAACACTCTGATAGTCCACAGATTACATAATGCCACGAGATGTGCATCGGAAACTACTACTGGCCTTCCAAGGAACGATCAAAGCGTAGACTCTTTCAGACATTACTCCCATGCAGGAAAGTGCGGATGGTGAATGTCGTATTCAATCCCGATGCAATTTCTGTGTTTCATCAACACTCTGATAGTCCACAGATTACAGAATGCCTCCAGATGTGCATCGGAAACTACTACTGGTCTTCCAGGGAAAGATCAAAGCGTAGACTCTTTGAGACATAACTCCCATGGAGGAAATTGCGCATAAAGACTGTTGTATTCAATCCCGATGCAATTTCTGTGTTTCATCAACACTCTGACAGTCCACAGAGTACAGAAAGCCTCCAGAGGTGCATCGGAAACTACTACTGGTCTTCCAGGGAACGATCAAAGCGTAGACTGTTTGAGAAATTACTCCCATGGAGGAATGTGCTCATGGTGACTGTTGTATTCAATCCCGATGCAATTTCTGTGTTTCATCAACAATCTGATAGTCCACAAATTACAGAATGCCTCCAGATGATCATCGGAAACTACTACTGGTCTTCCAGGGAACGATCAAAGCGTTGAGTATTTGAGACAATACTCCCATGGAGGAAAGTGCGCATGGTGACTATTGTATTCAATCCCGATGCAATTTCTGTGTTTCGCAAATACTCTGATAGTCCTCAGATTACAGAATGCTTCCAGATGTGCATCGGAAACTACTACTGGTCTTCCAGGGAACGATCAAAGCGTAGACTGTTTGAGAATTACTCCCATGAAGGAAAGTGGGCAACGTGACTGTTGTATTCAATCCCGATGCAATTTCTGTGTTTCATCAACACTCTGATACTCCACAGATTACAGAATGCCTCCAGATGTGCATCGGAAACTACTACTGGTCTTCCAGGGAACGATCAAAGCGTAGACTGTTTGAGATATTACTTTTATGGAGGAATGTGCGCATGGTGACTGTTGTATTCAATCCCAATGCAATATCTGTGTTTCATCAACACTCTGATAGTCCTCAGATTACAGAATGCCTCCAGATGTTCATCGGAAACTACTACTGGTCTTCCAGGGAACGATCAAAGCGTAGACTGTTTGAGATATTACTTTTATGGAGGAATGTGCGCATTCTGACTGTTGTATTCAATCCCAATGCAATTTCTGTGTTTCATCAACTCTCTGATAGTCCACAGATTACAGAATGCCTCCAGAAGTGCATCGGAAACTACTACTGTTCTTCCAGAGAACGATCAAAGCGTAAACTCCTTGAGACATTACTCCCATGGAGGAAAGTGCGCATGGTGACTGTTGGGGTGACTGTTGTATTCAATCCCGATGCAATTTCTGTGTTTCATCAACACTCTTATAGTCCACAGATTACAGAATGCCTCCAGAAGTGCATCGGAAACCACTACTGTTCTTCCAGGGAACGATCAAAGCGTAGACTGTTAGAGACATTACTCCCATGAAGGAAAGTGCGCATGGTGACTGTTGTATTCAATGCCGATGCAATTTCTGTGTTTCATCAACACTCTGATACTCCACAGATTACAGAATGCCACCAGATGTGCATCGGAAACTACTACTGGTCTTCCATGGAACGATCAAAGCGTAGACTCTTTCAGACATTACTCCCATGGAGGAAAGTGCGGTTGGTGACTGTTGCATTCAATCCCGATGCAATTTCTGTGTTTCGTCAACACTCTGATAGGACACAGATTACAGAATGCCACCAGACGTTCATCGGAAACTACTACTGGTCTTCCAGGGAACGATCAAATCGTAGACTGTTTGAGACATTACTACCGTGGAGGAAAGTGCGCATGGTGACTGTTGTATTCAGTCCCGATGCAATTTCTGTGTTTCATCAACACTCTGATAGTCCATAGATTACAGAATGTATCCAGATGTTCATCGGAAACTACTACTGGTCTTCCAGGGAACATTCAAAGTGTAGACTATTTGAGACATTACTTTTATGGAGGTATGTGCGCATGGTAAATGATGCATTCAATCCCGATGCAATTTCTGTGTTACATCAACACTCTGATAGGCCTCAGATTACAGAATGCCTCCAGATGTGCATCGGAAACTACTACTGGTCTTCCAGGGAACGATCAAAGCGTTGACTGGTTGAGACATACCTCCCGTGGAGGAAAGTGCGCATGGTGACTGTTGTATTCAATCCCGATGCAATTTCTGTGTTTCATCAACACTGTGGTAGTCCAATGATTACAGAATGCCGCCAGATGTTCATCGGAAACTACTACTGGTCTTCCAGGGAACGTTCAATGCGTAGACTCTTTGAGACATTACTACCGTGGAGGAAAGTGAGCATGGTGACTGTTGTATTCAATCCCGATGCAATTTCTGTGTTACATCAACACTCTGATAGGCCTCAGATTACAGAATGCCGCCAGATGTTCATCGGAAACTACTACTGGTCTTCCAGGGAACGTTCAATGCGTAGACTCTTTGAGACATTACTACCGTGGAGGAAAGTGAGCATGGTGACTATTGTATTCAATCCCGATGCAATTTCTTTGTTTTGCAAATACTCTGATAGTCCTCAGATTACAGAATGCCTCCAGATGTGCATCGGAAACTACTACTGGTCTTCCAGGGATCGATCAAAGCGTAGACTGTTTGAGACACACCTCCCGTGGAGGAAAGTGCGCATGGTGACTGTTGTATTCAATCCCGATGCAATTTCTGTGTTTAATCAACACTCTGATACTCCACAGATTAAAGAATGCCTACAGATGTGCATCGGAAACTACTACTGGTCTTCCAGCTAACGATCAAAGCGTAGACTGTTTGAGATATTACTCCCATGGAGGAAAGTGTGCATGGTGATTGTTGTATTCAATCCCGATGCAATTTCTGTGTTCCATCAACACTCTGATAGTCCACAGATTACAGAATGCCTCCAGAAGTGAATCGGAAACTACTACTGTTCTTCCAGGGAACGATCAAAGCGTAAACTCCTTGAGACATTACTCCCATGGAGGAAAGTGCGCATGGTGACTGTTGTATTCAATCCCGATGCAATTTCTGTGTTTCATCAACACTCTTATAGTCCACAGATTACAGAATGCCACGAGATGTGCATCGGAAACTACTACTGGTCTTCCAAGGAACGATCAAAGCGTAGACTATTTCAGACATTACTTTTATGGAGGAATATGCGCATGGTGACTGTTGTATTCAATCCCAATGCAATTTCTGTGTTTCATCAACACTCTGATAGTCCTCAGATTACAGAATGCCTCCAGATGTTCATCGGAAACAACTACTGGTCTTTCAGGGAACGTTCAAAGCGTAGACTATTTGAAACATTGCTTTTATGGAGGAATGTGCGCATGGTGACTGTTGTATTCAATCCCAATGCAATTTCTGTGTTTCATCAACACTCTGATAGTCTACAATTTACAGAAGGCCTCCAGATGTTAATCGGAAACTACTACTGGTCTTCCAGGGAACGATCAAAGCGTAGACTGTTTGAGACATTACTTTTATGGAGGAATGTGCGCATGGTTACTGTTGTATTCAATCCCGATGCAATTTCTGTGTTTCATCAACACTCTGATAGTCCTCAGATTACAGAATGCCTCCAGATGTGCATCGGAAACTACTACTGGTCTTCCAGGGATCGATCAAAGCGTAGACTGTTTGAGACATACCTCCTGTGGAGGAAGTGCGCATGGTGACGGTTGTATTCAATCCCGATGCTATTGCTGTGTTTCATCAACACTCTGATACTCCACAGATTACAGAATGCCTACAGATGTGCATCGGAAACTACTACTGGTCTTCCAGCTAACGATCAAAGCGTAGACTGTTTGAGATATTACTCCCATGGAGGAAAGTGCGCATGGTGACTGTTGTATTAAATCCCGATGCAATTTCTGTGTTTCATCAACACTCTGATAGTCCACAGATTACAGAATGCCTCCAGAAGTGCATCGGAAACTACTACTGTTCTTCCAGGGAACGATCAAAGCGTAAACTCCTTGAGACATTACTCCCATGGAGGAAAGTGCGCATGGTGACTGTTGTATTCAATCCATGCATTTTCTGTGTTTCATCAACACTCTGATAGTCCACAGATTACAGAATGCCACGAGATGTGCATCGGAAACTACTACTGGCCTTCCAAGGAACGATCAAAGCGTAGACTCTTTCAGACATTACTCCCATGCAGGAAAGTGCGGATGGTGAATGTCGTATTCTTTCCCGATGCAATTTCTGTGTTTCATCAACACTCTGATAGTCCACAGATTACAGAATGATACCGGATGTGCATCGGAAACTACTACTGGTCTTCCAGGGAGCGATCAAAGCGTAGACTGTTTGAGACATACCTCCCGTGGAAGAAAGTGCGCTTATTACTCCCATGGAGGAAAGTGCGCTTGGTGACTATTGTATTCAATCCCGATGCAATTTCTTTGTTTTGCAAATACTCTGATAGTCCTCAGATTACAGAATGCTTCCAGATGTTCCTCGGAAACTACTACTGGTCTTCCAGGGAACGATCAAAGCGTAGACTGTTTGAGAATTACTCCCATGAAGGAAAGTGCGCAACGTGACTGTTGTATTCAATCCCGATGCAATTTCTGTGTTTCATCAACACTCTGATACTCCACAGGTTACAGAATGCCTCCAGATGTGCATCGGAAACCACTACTGGTCTTCCAGGGAACGATCAAAGCGTAGACTGTTTGAGATATTACTTTTATGGAGGAATGTGCGCATGGTGACTGTTGTATTCAATCCATGCATTTTCTGTGTTTCATCAACACTCTGATAGTCCACAGATTACAGAATGCCACGAGATGTGCATCGGAAACTACTACTGGCCTTCAAGGAACGATCAAAGCGTAGACTCTTTCAGACATTACTCCCATGCAGGAAAGTGCGGATGGTGA
This sequence comes from Schistocerca gregaria, assembly GCF_023897955.1. Taxonomy (NCBI): domain Eukaryota; kingdom Metazoa; phylum Arthropoda; class Insecta; order Orthoptera; family Acrididae; genus Schistocerca; species Schistocerca gregaria. The sequence goes on from NW_026061699.1 coordinate 5,169,943, forward strand.
ATGTCGTATTCAATCCCGATGCAATTTCTGTGTTTCATCAACACTCTGATAGTCCACAGATTACAGAATGATACCGGATGTGCATCGGAAACTACTACTGGTCTTCCAGGGAGCGATCAAAGCGTAGACTGTTTGAGACATACCTCCCGTGGAAGAAAGTGCGCTTATTACTCCCATGGAGGAAAGTGCGCATGGTGACTGTTGTATTCAATCCCGATGCAATTTCTGTGTTTCATCAACACTCTGATAGTCCACAGATTACAGAATGCCTCCAGATGTGCATCGGAAACTACTACTGGTCTTCCAGGGAAAGATCAAAACGTAGACTCTTTGAGACATAACTCCCATGGAGGAAATTGCGCATAAAGACTGTTGTATTCAATCCCGATGCAATTTATGTGTTTCATCAACACTCTGACAGTCCACAGAGTACAGAAAGCCTCCAGAGGTGCATCGGAAACTACTACTGGTCTTCCAGGGAACGATCAAAGCGTAGACTGTTTGAGACATTACTCCCATGGAGGAATGTGCGCATGGTGACTGTTGTATTCAATCCCGATGCAATTTCTGTGTTTCATCAACACTCTGATAGTCCACAAATTACAGAATGCCTCCAGATGTTCATCGGAAACTACTACTGGTCTTCCAGGGAACGATCAAAGCGTTGAGTATTTGAGACAATACTCCCATGGAGGAAAGTGCGCATGGTGACTATTGTATTCAATCCCGATGCAATTTCTGTGTTTCGCAAATACTCTGATAGTCCTCAGATTACAGAATGCTTCCAGATGTGCATCGGAAACTACTACTGGTCTTCCAGGGAACGATCAAAGCGTAGACTGTTTGAGAATTACTCCCATGAAGGAATGTGCGCAACGTGACTGTTGTATTCAATCCCGATGCAATTTCTGTGTTTCATCAACACTCTGATACTCCACAGATTACAGAATGCCTCCAGATGTGCATCGGAAACTACTACTGGTCTTCCAGGGAACGATCAAAGCGTAGACTGTTTGAGATATTACTTTTATGGAGGAATGTGCGCATGGTGACTGTTGTATTCAATCCCAATGCAATATCTGTGTTTCATCAACACTCTGATAGTCCTCAGATTACAGAATGCCTCCAGATGTTCATCGGAAACTACTACTGGTCTTCTAGGGAACGATCAAAGCGTAGACTGTTTGAGATATTACTTTTGTGGAGGAATGTGCGCATGGTGACTGATGTATTCAATCCCAATGCAATTTCTGTGTTTCATCAACTCTCTGATAGTCCACAGATTACAGAATGCCTCCAGAAGTGCATCGGAAACTACTACTGTTCTTCCAGGGAACGATTAAAGCGTAAACTCCTTGAGACATTACTCCCATGGAGGAAAGTGCGCATGGTGACTGTTGTATTCAATCCCGATGCAATTTCTGTGTTTCATCAACACTCTTATAGTCCACAGATTACAGAATGCCTCCAGAAGTGCATCGGAAACCACTACTGTTCTTCCAGGGAACGATCGAAGCGTAAACACCTTGAGACATTACTCCCATGAAGGAAAGTGCGCATGGTGACTGTTGTATTCAATCCACGCATTTTCTGTGTTTCATCAACACACTGATAGTCCACAGATTACAGGATGCCACGAGATGTGCATCGGAAACTACTACTGGTCTTCCAAGGAACGATCAAAGCGTAGACTATTTGAGACATTACTTTTATGGAGGAATTTGCGCATGGTGACTGTTGTATTCAATCCCAATGCAATTTCTGTGTTTCATCAACACTCTGATAGTCCTCAGATTACAGAGTGCCTCCAGATGTTCATCGGAAACTACTACTGGTCTTCCAGGGAACGATCAAAGCGTAGACTGTTTGAGACATTACTTTTATGGAGGAATGTGCGCATGGTTACTGTTGTATTCAATCCCGATGCAATTTCTGTGTTTCATCAACACTCTGATAGTCCTCAGATTACAGAATGCCTACAGATGTGCATCGGAAACTACTACTGGTCTTCCAGGGATCGATCAAAGCGTAGACTGTTTGAGACATACCTCCCGTGGAGGAAGTGCGCATGGTGACTGTTGTAATCAATCCCGATGCAATTTCTGTGTTTCATCAACACTCTGATAGTCCACAGATTACAGAATGCCTCCAGAAGTGCATCGGAAACTAGTACTGTTCTTCCAGGGAACGATCAAAGCGTAAACTCCTTGAGACATTACTCCCATGGAGGAAAGTGCGCATGGTGACTGTTGTATTCAATCCATGCATTTTCTGTGTTTCATCAACACTCTGATAGTCCACAGATTACAGAATGCCACGAGATGTGCATCGGAAACTACTACTGGCCTTCCAAGGAACGATCAAAGCGTAGACTCTTTCAGACATTACTCCCATGGAGGAAAGTGCGGATGGTGACTGTCGTATTCAATCCCGATGCAATTTCTGTGTTTCATCAACACTCTGATAGTCCACAGATTACAGAATGATACCGGATGTGCATCGGAAACTACTACTGGTCTTCCAGGGAGCGATCAAAGCGTAGACTGTTTGAGACATACCTCCCGTGGAAGAAAGTGCGCTTATTACTCCCATGGAGGAAAGTGCGCATGGTAACTGTTGTATTCAATCCCGATGCAATTTCTGTGTTTCATCAACACTCTGATAGTCCACAGATTACAGAATGCCTCCAGATGTGCATCGGAAGCTACTACTGGTCTTCCAGGGAAAGATCAAAACGTAGACTCTTTGAGACATAACTCCCATTGAGGAAATTGCGCATAAAGATTGTTGTATTCAGTCCCGATGCAATTTCTATGTTTCATCAACACTCTGACAGTCCACAGAGTACAGAAAGCCTCCAGAGGTGCATCGGAAACTACTACTGGTCTTCCAGGGAACGATCAAAGCGTAGGCTGTTTGAGACATTACTCCCATGGAGGAATGTGCGCATGGTGACTGTTGTAATCAATCCCGATGCAATTTCTGTGTTTCATCAACACTCTGATAGTCCACAGACTACAGAATGCCTCCAGATGTGCATTGGAAGCTACTACTGGTCTTCCAGAGAAAGATCAAAGCGTAGACTCCTTGAGACATAACTCCCATGGAGGAAACTGCGGATGGAGACTGTTGTATTCAATCCCGATGCAATTTCTCTGTTTCATCAACACTCTGACAGTCCACAGAGTACAGAAAGCCTCCAGATGTGTATCGGAAACTACTACTGGTCTTCCAGGGAACGATCAAAGCGTAGCCGGTTTGAGAATTACTCCCATGAAGGAAAGTGCGCATGGTGACTGTTGTATTCAATGCCGATGCAATTTCTGTGTTTCATCAACACTCTGATACTCCACAGATTACAGAATGCCTCCAGATGTGCATCGGAAACTACTACTGCTCTTCCATGGAACGATCAAAGCGTAGACTCTTTCAGACATTACTCCCATGGAGGAAAGTGCGATTGGTGACTGTTGTCTTCAATCCCGAAGCAATTTCTGTGTTTCGTCAACACTCTGATAGGACACAGATTACAGAATGCCACCAGACGTTCATCGGAAACTACTACTGGTCTTCCAGGGAACGATCAAATCGTAGACTGTTTGAGACATTACTACCGTGGAGGAAAGTGCGCATGGTGACTGTTGTATTCAGTCCCGATGCAATTTCTGTGTTTCATCAACACTCTGATAGTCCATAGATTACAGAATGTCTCCAGATGTTCATCGGAAACTACTACTGGTCTTCCAGGGAACGTTCAAATTGTAGACTATTTGAGACATTACTTTTATGGAGGTATGTGCGCATGGTAAATGATGCATTCAATCCCGATGCAATTTCTGTGTTACATCAACACTCTGATAGGCCTCAGATTACAGAATGCCTCCAGATGTGCATCGGAAACTACTACTGGTCTTCCAGGGAACGATCAAAGCGTTGACTGGTTGAGACATACCTCCCGTGGAGGAAAGTGCGCATGGTGACTGTTGTATTCAATCCCGATGCAATTTCTGTGTTTCATCAACACTGTGGTAGTCCAATGATTACAGAATGCCGCCAGATGTTCATCGGAAACTACTACTGGTCTTCCAGGGAACGTTCAATGCGTAGACTCTTTGAGACATTACTACCGTGGAGGAAAGTGAGCATGGTGACTGTTGTATTCAATCCCGATGCAATTTCTGTGTTTCATCAACACTCTGATAGTCTACAATTTACAGAAGGCCTCCAGATGTTCATCGGAAACTACTACTGGTCTTCCAGGGAACGATCAAAGCGTAGACTGTTTGAGACATTACTTTTAGCTAGGAATGTGCGCATGGTGACTGTTGTATTCAATCCCGATGCAATTTCTGTGTTTCATCAACACCCTGATAGTCCACAAATTACAGAATGCCTCCAGATGTCCATCGGAAACTACTACTGGTCTTCCAGGGAACGATCAAAGCCTTGAGTATTTGAGACAATACTCCAATGGAGGAAAGTGCGCATGGTGACTATTGTATTCAATCCCGATGCAATTTCTGTGTTTTGCAAATACTCTGATAGTCCTCAGATTACAGAATGCCTCCAGATGTGCATCGGAAACTACTACTGGTCTTCCAGGGATCGATCAAAGCGTAGACTGTTTGAGACACACCTCCCGTGGAGGAAAGTGCGCATGGTGACTGTTGTATTCAATCCCGATGCAATTTCTGTGTTTAATCAACACTCTGATACTCCACAGATTAAAGAATGCCTACAGATGTGCATCGGAAACTACTACTGGTCTTCCAGCTAACGATCAAAGCGTAGACTGTTTGAGATATTACTCCCATGGAGGAAAGTGTGCATGGTGATTGTTGTATTCAATCCCGATGCAATTTCTGTGTTCCATCAACACTCTGATAGTCCACAGATTACAGAATGCCTCCAGAAGTGAATCGGAAACTACTACTGTTCTTCCAGGGAACGATCAAAGCGTAAACTCCTTGAGACATTATTCCCATGGAGGAAAGTGCGCATGGTGACTGTTGTATTCAATCCGGATGCAATTTCTGTGTTTCATCAACACTCTTATAGTCCACAGATTACAGAATGCCACGAGATGTGCATCGGAAACTACTACTGGTCTTCCAAGGAACGATCAAAGCGTAGACTATTTGAGACATTACTTTTATGGAGGAATATGCGCATGGTGACTGTTGTATTCAATCCCAATGCAATTTCTGTGTTTCATTAACACTCTGATAGTCCTCAGATTACAGAATGCCTCCAGATGTTCATCGGAAACAACTACTGGTCTTCCAGGGAACGTTCAAAGCGTAGACTATTTGAAACATTACTTTTATGGAGGAATGTGCGCATGGTGACTGTTGTATTCAATCCCAATGCAATTTCTGTGTTTCATCAACACTCTGATAGTCTACAATTTACAGAAGGCCTCCAGATGTTAATCGGAAA